>NC_045550.1:21888944-22189778 GCF_009769535.1 Thamnophis elegans
TGTTCTCTGACATGTTTAATTAATCTCTATGTCACTGTTTATTGCCACAGGGATTTCAACTACCTAAACCTCCTGAGCCACCATCAGTGGAAGTTGAATATTATACTATTGCAGAGTTCCAGTCTTGTATTTCTGATGGAATAAGCTTCCATGGAGGACAAAAAGCAGAGGTAAGACTAAAATAGGAAATGAGCCAATGATGGATAGTTGTCATATACTGAGCAAAAATCAAAGAGAAGCTTGGATTAAAAAATGTATTAATGTTTTGCATCTGTAATTAATTTATGATTTAATCCTTCTCTAGGTTATTGACAAGAATTCTGGGGGCTGGTGGTATGTCCAGATTGGAGAAAAAGAAGGCTGGGCTCCAGCATCATATATTGATAAAAGGAAGAAACCCAATTTAAATAGGCGAACAAGTACTCTGACCAGGCCCAAAGTTCCTCCCCCTGCTCCTCCTAATAAAGTAAAGGATTCTGAAGAAGTAACAGCTGCTAGTACCACAGCTTCAGGAGATGGCCAAGATTCCCCACATAAGCAGCAGTATGAGGAACCAGAGTATGATGTGCCTGCCTTTGGTCATGACTCAGAATCTGAGCTGAGCCATGGAGAAGATGGTAATTCAGACAGAAGCTCATTCCACCTTCCAAAACCTTTCTCTGGATCATCTCTCCAAAGAGCAAAATTTCGAGTTGGAGAGTCTTCTGATGATGTGACTCATGAAGAGGAAACAATATATGAAAATGAAGGCTTTAGACCTTACATAGAAGATGCACTGTCAAGCAAGGAATCTAGTGGAGATTCTGATTCTCGAAGTTCCTCACTATCTTTGATCCAAATAAATTCTTCACATTCACTTTCTCCTAAATCTTCCTTTCTGAAGCCCAAAAATATTCAAACAAACTTTGGGAAGTCCCATTACAGTCATAACGAGGAGACAAAGCCAAGATCAGCTTCAGATGCTGGCCTAAGTAGTATACCCAAATCAGGCACAAAGAGGGATACTGGAGAGCTCATGTCTAGCAGAGCAAAACCAATGGTGAGGCCAAAACCATTTCTGAACAAAGCAGATTCTCAAAGTCAAGAAATGATGAACATCAGTACTTTACGTCATCATCTGAGACCAACTGGGCAACTCAGAGGCGGACTTAAAGGTTCAAGAAGTGAGGAGTCTGAAAGTCCACCTCAGACAACTTCTGGAAACTCAGAAGTGTCTTTCAGAAGAAATTCTACAGAATTCATTACATCCCCTTCCCATACCTTATTTTATGCCGGCCAGCTAGCCAAAACAGAAAATGAAGGCAACCCCTCTAAATGTCTGTATATAACTACGGATTCTTATCAAAAAGTTCAAGATTCTGAAATCAGTTTCCCTGCTGGAATAGAAGTGGAAGTATTGGAAAAGCAATCAAGTGGATGGTGGTATTTGAAATATGGAGAAATAGAAGGGTGGGCTCCTTCTCATTATCTGATGCTTTTTGATAACCAGCAACAAGAAAACACCTCCAGTGGAGAAGATACCACATCCAACATATCGCAGGCAAGAAACAGAAGAAATGAAAGCAAATCCAATAGCTTGGAGAAAATAGAAAAGAAGGTCCAGGCACTGAATACTATCAACCAGAACAAAAGAACAACACCCCCTATTCCTAATAAGCCACCTGGTGGCTTCTCCAAAACATCTGGGCCTGTCAAATTGCGAAATGGAGTTAGACAGCTAGCAGTGAGACCACAGTCAGTGTTTGTTTCTCCACCACCCAAGGATAATAATCTGCCTTGTTCCCTGCGTAGGAATGAGTCTCTTTCTGCCACAGATCATTTGAGGGCCGTACGTCGTAATTCATCTTTCAGTGCTGTTCAATCCCAAATGAATGAGTCTAAAGTAAAACATGACAGTCGATTGGGCTCTGAAAGGTCAGATAATGCCTCTTACATATCAACAGATCGCAATGGAATTCCAGTGTCTACTGTCAGGCCCAAGCCCATTGAAAAATCCCAATTCATTCATAATAACCTTAAGGATATCTATATCTCCATTGCAGATTATGAGGGAGATGAAGAAAGTGCTGGGTTTCAAGAAGGTGTCTGCATGGAGGTATTGGAAAAGAACCCAAATGGTTGGTGGTACTGCCAGATCATGGACAGTGGGAAACCATTTAAAGGCTGGGTGCCCTCCAATTATTTGGAAAAAAAGAAATAGTATTGCAATGTATTTAAATTCACTAATTTATACTTCCCTATGGTGTACATTTGGAAAAAGGCAAAAGATACACAGATGTATTTCTTGTACACTAATGTACATACACAGGACAGTTCAGTTTTGCTTGTGGCCCAGAAAGTCTGCCATCTTTTAGGATGTTTTGAAGGAAAGGTCTCATTCTGCAAGTATCAAGAAAATCCAGCTGGAATTAATGCCCTTTTATTTTCTCCCTCCCCCAAAGATGTGCATCAGGGTACATTACCCTATCTCCTGATTTTAATACTTAGAAACCAGATATGTGCCTTTCACATTCTAGTTTGGAATTATGGGTTTACTTGGGATTGATTGGGAGTTTGATGCCAAACCTAAACATTTTATTTTTTTAAAAAAACCTCTGCTTGTTCATTGCTCCCATGTGATGTGGCCATAATTAGTATTTGGTTGATCCCCCCTTCACCCAAGGTGTGTGGGGAACAGAGCAAGTGGAGAAAATTTTCAAGAAACCATCACTCAACGATTGCATTCTGGTCTCTAGATTGAAGATCTGAGAAGGTGGTTTTTTCTTTTCATTTCTGGTATTGGATTTGAATCACTTATTGTTCTTTTTCCTCCACTACTATCCATCCTGGTTTGTTTTCTTCTCGTATCCCTTACTTGTCAGCTGGGTCAGGAATGGGGAGGGGTATTTTTTTAAAAGTTATTAGTGGACTTTGAAGTTTAATCCAATTTTATGTGGTTCCCTAATGTTTCTAAACACTCTAAAACTATGAGTTGCACACAACCTCTTCTGCATATCATTTTCAACTTCAATGCTTTCCTCTTGTGGCCTTCTGAACAATATGTACTGTAATTATTTTGAGAGTACTTGCCAGACAACTCAGTTATTCAGAGTTTCGGATATCAACTAAGAATTAATCAAGTTTCATCCAGATTCAAAGATGAGAAGAGGAAAACCTATAGTGCAACCTGCTTCTCTTTTTGTTAGTTTATGGCCTGTTACAACTTGGCTTGGCTAGCTTTCTAAGGGAGGGGAAGAACTTTCTCAAACATCTGCTTCTTCTCCTCTTCGTAGGTTCTATCTTTTGGCTGTGGCAGAGTTGCACTGGGTTGCACATGCCCAGCTTTCATCATGGCATTGGTGTTGCTGTGCTGCTCTTTATCCCAAGCCCTGCAGGACTCCCTGCTCTTGTAGTCCTGGAGGGAGGAGTGGAGGGAGGTGCGTAGTTCCATTAGAGAAACCATGCAGATGATGCTTCTCCTCTCACTGTGCTATTGTCAGAACCAATTGTACAGGTTCTATGTGTGACTCCTCACCATGTCCATTTTGTGAAAGAGGACAGTTCAAATCAATAGAACTTTCCTCAACATATCGTGGCAATTAGCATTACCATCACAAAGAGAAAAATAAAAATGGTGGAGCTGAGTTGAGCTAACTATGCCCACACTGAAAAAAACAAACGAAATTTGCTTCCACACAATGGGACGTTGTCTGGCTTCTTTTGTTATGAAGGGAAGGGTTTGGCATGTTTACAACATTTGTATCACCAATGTATATGAACAGACAAGATCATGAAAATAACAGCATGTAAGGAGGCAGTTGCCCAATCCAGCACAATGTTTGTTTATGGAAAATTATTTATTTTCTTCCTTGAGTACTTCACTGAGAAGAACATAGGCCATCCAGAATTAGCTTCATGTTGCAATAAAAAGAAGAGTGTCAAAATAGGTGCTATGTGTGCACATCTGAATGTTGACGATTCATCAAGTTTCTCTTCGTTTCATATCCAATCAATGCCGATTCTTACCTGGCAGAGAAGCGCCTTATGTTTTCAAAATCAGAATGGGAATGAGCAAACGCCATGGATGTTACCAACTTCATTCTTTGTTTTAGTTTATACATGAGCAGGAAGGGAGAGATCTTTATTAGTCAACACCAATCTTCTGAACAACTTTTTTTAAAGTACAAGCAGTACAAATTATTTTGTTCTTCTCACTTGGATGTTAGTTTTGTACTGATAGCTGTTGTCAAAGGGTGATTGAACAGAGCACCATTAGACTGGGAATGTTACAAAGCAGGAATTCTGTAGTCACGTATCCTCTTTTGCCTTTTTATTTATGATTTCAGATGCTTTTTTAAAAAAATGAGATTTTGTGGAAAAGCATGAAGATTAAAACCACTGGGGTTTGTGCAAAGGCTTTGGGTACAAAGTGTGTTTATATTTTAATGCATTTTCATTTACTAGCCTTGCAGTGAACTTTGTAATTGGTAAACAACAGCAACAACAATACCAGAAGGCCTTTATTTAAACAATATGGAAATCAGACAACAGATTTATCGCCACTTTGAAGCCCAATATTTTATATGGAAAATGAAGAAAAAGAGTTGGGGTTTTTAGGGAGAAAATCTGGTTATCTCCAGCCACAGTCTTACATTCTACCACTAGAAGATGAAAGAATCGGAAGATTTTTAATAAGGTCCAACTCTTTTTCTGAACAATTAAAAATTAAGCATATTTTGAGATGTTTTAGATTTCTGAAAATTACATAATTATCACTTGATTCTTGCCTCGTTTTTTGTGTTACGTATATTACATTATAAAAATAACTTGAGGGATTGATTTCCATGCTTGTGTGATTGATGCTTTTCAAGCTGATCTATTACAGTGCATCTTCACTGCTACTCTCCATGCTTATACAGTGAAATAGCATGGAAGAAGAGGCCTGGTGATGAAGAGGAAACACAACAGGCCTCTGTAACATCAGTAATAATAAATTCATTAGGAGAAGACATACACCACAGTGCATTTGAAAATGGTGTGGTTTTGCCCAAAGCTCCTTTCCATAAGACTTTACATCTCAAATGTTTCCTCATATTTATATTTTGTTAAAAAGTGAGCAGCAATTTAAGAGACTGCCCAAAGTTGCTTGAGTTTAAAATAGTATTATTTTCTTCTGCTGGACAGTATTAAGTAGAGCAAAATCATCAAGTTATCTGCTAGATTGCAGTACTAATATTAGTGATTTAGCAACACATATTAATGTTTATGATTAAAAATAACAATAATGATGATGAAGTGGTTCATTATTTTTGAATTAGTGCACTTTAACCATTTTAAACCAAAATGCAGGAAAATCAAGTGCATTATTTAAAGATGCAGTATAAATTGTCATTTTAAGAACATCTATTTATTAAAATAATTTATGATTATTTAAAATTTGTACTATACAGTTTTGTTCCAAAGATGCCATCATCTCTTGGGAAAGCTAAAAGTGCAGCTCCCAAAAATCCTGCACTGAGCCATCAAGACTCTTCAAATACAGGAGATACAGGTAGCCAGAGTCAAATTTTTGGTCAAGAAGGGATCGGTATTTCTTGCTGTACAGAAGCAAATTGGTTTGTAGTATTCTTTATCATCTCAGCACTGGGGAATTATGTGTACAGAATTGAACCAAAAAGGGTCAAGAGATTTTGAAAATATCTTTTACAGATTCCCTAAAAGGGTTAATCATTTCCAGCCATTTTGGGATTAGTAGTATATCTCTTTAGTGCTACCCAGCCTTCAGCTAATTCTGTTGCAGCTGCAGGTTTTCGGGGTAAGAAAGTCACTGAGTTCATTTTAAGTCTAGAATGCTTCTGCAAATTCTTAAGAAAAAAAAAGTTACATAAATATGATTTGCCCATACTTTCAGTAAGGAGAATAGCTTTCCATATTCTCTTTCAAAGCTACATTTTTTATGCAATAGTAATATTGAATTGGCACATGTAAGGACTGGTTTCTTAAAGTGCCTCTTTATAATTAGAACAGTTATCAGCCAATAAATCAATTTGCTTATCAATTTGCATTTTACACATTATAAAAGTGAGCCTTGATTTGTCCTATAAAACTGCCCCAATAATATAAAAAATTACATAAATATAATTGGATAGGTAGTTTTTTGGGTTAAACTAGTTTTTCATTTTTTTTTATTTTAAATCTTTATGTAAGTATGTGTCACATCTCTAGAACCTTTATGTAGTGGACATTGTAGCTGGTTTTATAGCATATGGAAGTAATATCTAGGTTCAAATACAGGGAGAAGGATAAGCAAAGAGCACTATCAAGCACCTTCTTAATTTAGTCAGTTTCACTGTTTCCCACATGTAATATAACTTGCCCTTGTAACTATTAGGGAGGTGTTTAAGGATTGGAAAATTCAAATTTCAGTGCCAGGCTAATGCACAAAGAAATACATTGAAATCCCACTCACAAGGGCTGTAGCTTTCCCCGTCAAAATATTATCTGCTAATTCTAAAATTATTTTGATCATAAGCCTGATAATTTTTTTAAAAAAAACTATATAGTACTTTCAAAATAATCTAGATCTCAATTTTTCAATATTCTGGGGACTAATTGAATATTAAGCCAAAGATTGCACTCTTAGAGAAGAGTGCGTTCTGGTCATTTCCTGGTTCTTTAAATTGCCTTGGTTTTCAACAAGAACAACTCAAAATGCAGATTGATATTTTGACAAAACCCAAACAATGAAAACTTTTTTTCTGCTGTATACTGCAACTTTAATTATAATGAGCACTTCTGAATTCGTTATTGCGGATTTATATAATGCCTGAAAAAAATACTCTTGCTTTTTTTTCTTAATTTCTACATTTTGGTGAGTTACGTTTAAGTAATGAGTTCCCTCACAAGATGTGGTAGTAAGCTTGGCTTACCACCACAGGTGCTTTTTTTTACAAATTTGAAATTGTTCTATTTTCCTGAATCCATTCATTAAGGAGGGGAACAGAAATATAGACTGAGAAAAACCAGTCTAAGTATTCCTTGGGTTCATGGAATTAGTTTCATAATTCTTTGACTTTCTAGAGCAGTGTTTTTAAAAAATTGACAACTTTTAAGATGTGTGTGGTTTTTAACTCCCAGAATTCCCTAGCCAGCACTGACTAGGGAATTCTGAGAGTTGAAATTCACACTTCTTAAAGTTGCCACATTTGGACAATAGTGCTCTAATGAAATCTACCTTTATGAAAAAAATTAGACTCTTTAATTGTTTAACAGATTTGTGTTCCATTGATAGAAGCTGAAACAAACAACTACTGCACATGCATTTATCCTACGGTAGCAACTGCATTTGTTCCAATGAACTGGTTCCAAAGTCTTCCTTTCAGAAGCAACACTGAACATTTTGACGATGGCATTATAGAATTGTGCTTTTTAGAACTACTTTTGAATATTAGAATAGCTTATTTTAATTTAAAGTTATACTTATTGCTTCTCTCCATTTATAAAAAAAATTGTTACTGCTTTTTGTGATTTATGAAAAATGGAAGGGAAACTGGTAAATAATTATTTCATTAGCATTTACTAGCATTACTATAGCAATAGTAATATTTAAGTTTATATCATCTTGAGTAATTTGTCCATTATATATTTTTTAATTATTGTTACATTTTATCCAATATTTGCATTCTCAGTATAGTGTCCAAATAGAGGATCAGTGCAATATTGAAAGGGCAAAAACAGGTCCCTCATCCAGGACTTGAAGTGGATGAACAGTGTGATTTTAAACATCTGTCATTTTTTATTATGCACTCTTAAGTAAACAAAAAACAAAAAAACATGAGGATTGAGGAAAGTTGAACAACCGCAGAAGTAAGCAGGAAGTGGATGACGAAAACTTTTGGAAAAAAATTGGCTGTGTAACTTTGATATTGGGAGTAGAAGTTTATCACATTCAAGTATGACAACTTGATGGTTCCTAGCTCTTCAACTGTACTGTTTTCTTTTTTTGCAATGTTTACTATTCTTCCATCTTTTTTGTAGCCGTATGCACTCTTTAACTTAAGCAGAAGTTCCAAATTCTTATCTGATTTACACTGATGTCAGAGGACTTTACTCCTGAATTGATATGTAGGTGCTGTTTATCATGCTATAGAAGCATGAAAGAGATCCTGGACAGAAGTTGCCACATTGAAGGCATGTTGACAAAGGGTACTTGCTGTTTAAGTGTGCATGAAACACAAGAAGTAAATACTTGAATTAGAGTATGTCTGTATTGCATGGTATCTTAATAGTCTATTCCATAATTAGACTGTTTAAAACCAGAAACTTCTATGAAGTTGCAGTTTGATCTCTCTTTTCTTAAAGAAGAAAAGATGCGGAACTTTATTAACCCATCATCACTAAGGCAGCATATAAATAAAGTGGCTGGATGAAAGTATTTCTGGCTTTATTGTAATTGAAAATAAAATGCTTATGTTCAGATGTTTGACATTAACACTTGATGGAAATTATCATATCCATTTATCTAATTCAGCACACTGAACTGAGTGAAATGTCAAATATGCATACAGAGCCTGAATTATAAATCAACCTTTCCAGAAGCAAGAGTTTTCCGAAACTGGGACATGTCTATACTATGTGAGATTAGAAAATCAAACTCAGGTCTGAATTTCACATCACTGAATTTTCCCCCAAAGAATGTTATTTTCCTATTTTGAAATTCTTTTATATATAAATAATTTTATTCAATTTTTTAATAAAACATGCTTTTTTAAAATAGATTTCCATAAACAACATAAGCTTTTTAATGGAATATGAATAAGCAGAAAATAGTCTTACAACTTAGCCACTTCATATCTACTGGACACCTTATTTTAACACAGGAATACATAGATTAACAAAAGAACCTCCCTAGAATTGCATTTCTAAATTAAGGAAGTGATACAAGGATGCCTTTCTTCAGGCTATCAGTGTCTTGCTAAAATCACTTTTTGTTTTTATATTCTCATTGATTACTTGAGTGCAACGGACTCGTTAGGTTTGCTTTTAGAATATTGTAGTTAACAGTAGTATTTTTTAGTCTCATCCGATTCAGACTCTGCACATGCAAAGAAAATTTGTGACTTTAACAATACCTTTAATATCAACCATAGTTTGCTGCTAAATAGTCAAAATCAGATCTCAGAAAAGCCAGCCATATATTTTATGGCTAAATCGGGGGTACTTTACATAATCTTAGGCATTTAACAGGTACAAATTGGTGGAGCATAAATTTCTTTGTAAATATTTTTTCAGGAGGATTGTGGGGAAGTAGCCTACGTTTTTAGTAAATGTGTACAGATTAATTGGAAGTACATGAAAAGCTGGTCAGATTCCAAAATTACCTTCTAGACTTGTATGATTACTGCTGTTATCTCAGTTCATCTAGTTAATTGTAAATTCTAAATCAAGGACTTGGGAATCGTGACCTTTTTCAAGCATCCTTGGAAGTCCATGAATTACTCCAGTTCCTTGAATTGATATTCTTCAGTCTCCACTTGGTTTTTAGAACACCAAATTGGAGAACCCTCAGTTTTTGCGAGGGGCTTGTATAAATTGTGTTAAGTAAAGTGGCGGTAGAACAGTTTCGCTGAATTCAGAGCCTCACTTTGGAGACAGACAGCCCAATCTGATTTGACTCAAAGCCCTCTTTTCAGGGTGATAAAATCATTTAGGCCTAGCAGGTACAGAGGCAAATACATCTGGCCTTTAAATTTTCCAGATGGGCTGGCCCATGAAGTGTTTAAATTCGTTGTAGAGTGCACTTTTTCAGGAAAAAATGAACAGAAAGTTTCACACTGTTAAGGGTGTTTTTGTACATGTTCCACATCCAATACAACAGCTACTACTGCCCTGTGTTGAGACACCTGTTTATTATGACACCAAATTGGAGGATAGATGTAGTATTCTTTAATGGTCAGAAATAACTGGATTGTGATTTAGGAAAGGCTGATTGGATTAAATAAAAAAAAGTTTCAAAAATGAGTTAATATGCATATGTATATCATTATCTCCCCCTCCAAGTGTTTGATTTTATGAGTTCCTTTTATGTGTATTTGTGTGATGCTTCTTTATGTTAGGCTCTGTTATGTTTTCCCCATACAGGTACTCCTTAACTTATGACCACAATTGCATCCAAAATTTCCATTGTTAAATGAGACATTTGTTAAGTGAGTTTTAACCCACTTTACAACCTTTCTTGCGGCAGTTGTTAACTGAAACACTGCAGTTGTTAAGTTAGTAATGGTAATTAAGTAAATCTGGCTTTGCTTGTCAAAAAGTGATCACATGACCTTGGCATGCAGGTATGACTGTCAGCTGCCAATCATCTGAATTTTAATCACATGACTACAGAGATGCTGCAACTGTCATAAGTGAAAAAGTTCATGTCACTTGTCAGTGCCATTGTAATTTTTGTCAGTAAATGAATGGTTGCAAGTTGAGGGCTAATTATTGTCAAATGTGATATTTCTATATTGTGCATGATAAGTTAGTTAATGAATGCCTATAATTGGAAGAAGTAATGTCTTTTACATTTGGAGGAAAAAATGAAATGATTTGAAAATGGCATGACCGTATAACCTTAGTGTTTATACTAAGGGACAATGCATTGTTCAAAATAAATGAATAATTAGAAATGAAAGATAAAACCAGCTGTTACCCTCACATTTTAAAACTTGCTTTGCAAAACTGCAGTTATATATTAGATTGTATAAAACCAAAATGTACAAAAAAGTGACCATCTTACTTATTTTAAAAGTTCTAAAATTAAGAGAATAGTAAGATATGTAAGGACCTAAAAGTTTGACGAAAACAAATTTTATCCTCTTTAATATAAAACAAATACTAACATGAACTGAAGCTGCTTTTTTTTTAGCATGAAGTAAGTCATTGGAATTTTCTGTCATGGGTCACTACAGAACGTCCAATGAAAGAATAGAAACCAGTGCTGTCTTTCTAATGGGCTTATTGTGATTGTTGTTATCTAGAATAAAGAGAACGTAATTATTAAAAGTCTGAGAAGAGTATGTTGACAAGGAGATGATGAAAGATGTATGGCTGGTCCTTGAGCTGTGTGATCAAAATGGATGGTGGAGGATGTGCTTAATGTTGTTTGTTTAGTTTCCTGAGAAAGGTCAAGTTAGAATAGATATTGATTTATAGAGAAGACTGAGGTGTTTTGAGTTGTTTGCATTAAGGAAGGATCCAGAAAGGAATCTTATTTGGAGTGCACTTTGGGAACAAGAAAAAAAGAGCTCAAAGATATTCACTGTTTTCAAAAGTGGAAGAAAATAATTAAGTTAAAGAATGTTAGATCCTTACATATTCTTTTTTCTGCAAAATTGTTGGTCACATTGGTAAGAGCCATTTGGGGAAACAATTTACATGAGTGCAAACTAGTCATTAATTATGTACAAAGACATTGGTCAGCCATAAATTTATTACACTAACCTATATAAAACAAACTGGCAGCAAAGGATATTGTCTATATTTAGACTGCTAATTGGAATTAAAAGTGCAAGTCTAAATTGAATTAGTCAGTTTGAATATAAATTAATCATACCTAAAGGTCAAATGCTCCTTTCTAAGAACAGTGTCAGTCTTTAATTTCCAAAGATGAAATTTAGATAAGTGTACAGTTTCAACCAAAAATGTTGCATCTTTTTAGTTTTGTGCTGCAATATTCATTGGCATCCACATACTTGATTATTATTGAAATATGTACAATTTTTTTTACTGGTAGACACCTGGCAATAGTATTGCTTAGCAATTGAGTTAATTTGTCAGTTTCAGTCATTGAAAACTAGGTGTTTGGGGACATGTTTGCCCCAACTTTATATTTTTAATGGTTTATGATTCATCTTTTCAGAGTGCTCCATTGGAATTTGCAGGAATGGCATGGTGGAGTAATTGTGCAAATGATGTTGCAAAGCATGAAATGTAGTCTTGTGTCCATCAGGGCATCTGAACTGAATAAAGACTGTATTATGCAAGTTTCCATACAATAAAAACACTACATACATGCAACGATTTAAAAAACAAAGTGAGGTGCCAACTGGACAAAAATCCATGAAAGCCCTTAGAGGTACTTGATGAATAGGTAAATTAAGAGATGTGCTTCCAAAATCCCTTGTTATATCTTAACTAGTGAATACGAAGGCACAACTCTCAGGTCATATGCAGCTAAAGATAAACTGAACTGCAGCCAGCATCTTTTATTATCCAACCCTGAGATCATACATTCATACAAGAAATCATTTAAAGGCACTTCCAAGAGAATCTAGTCTGCAGCCTCTCTTGTTTTATTCCAAGGTTCTTGCAATGTAAAAACACAATACAATATTAAATGTCTCACAAGACAGAACTTGATAACTAACTATACCTCACAGTAATCTCCCAGTTTACTTATTGCTTGGACCAAAGGTGGTGCTAATATGAACTTTAATTTTTATATTTATGTTTTTCGTTGTTGAGTTTTCCTGTGTGTATATTTGTTTGTTTTTAAAATCAAAGACATAATGTCTTGTTTAATTAAAAAAGATTTTACCCTTGAAAAAAGATTCTTTGAAACCCATAAAAATGATTCACGATTTAGACATTACTGTGTGTTTTAACTGGCCATACTTCTTTTTTTTTAAAGGGGAGGAATAAAGCATATCCTTCAAATGACTGCAAATTGTATTTCTTTTTATGATTTCCAGTTATTTCCATTATATATGCTGTGTCAGAAGGGTTTAAGTTTTTATTCTGTCATCTATGTTCCAGTTATTAGTGAACTCATTTCTTCTAGCATTAAAAAACTATAAACTTGTTACAAAAACATCTTAATATCTTCACTTTAACATCCAAGTGATTTCTTAATGAATTATCAATATCACCTAAAACTGTTAATTCACAAAAAAATTAAAATCTTCAAGTGACATTGAGCTAACTTGGGCTGAGAAATTAAACAAGATTAGTACTAGTAAAAACATGGATTGGAGACTCAAAATACCAGGGAGTATTTGAAGGAGTTACTTGAGGGAATAAAACACTTTTAAAAATCCTCCTAGAAGACTCATTTTCCATCTGTTCCCAAAAAGAACTTACATTGTTGAGTCCATGAAGCCACCAAGAGTCAAGCTTGACTTGAAAATATTTCACCTATATTACATAAGTCATTAATAGCATGTGAATGGGGTTACCATGACATGGGGAATCTTCTTGAAGAAGGCAGTGTGGGTGGAAAGGATCTTTAGAAATCTTCAAAAGCAACGTTTTTAAAAGTAATTCAGAATTCTTTGTTTTCTTAGTGGCATCATACATGAGACAATGGTAGGAATATGTGAAGCTACCTTTTCACTTTTAATGATTCCTCTAACTGATGAACCTATTTTTTCTAGCGTTTGGGGAAATTTATTTTTCTTTGCAGGTATAACTTGTACGTTTCTGAAGGATTAATGTATCCTTCACCAACGGCCAGAAATAAGATTATGACAGCCTGTAACTGCAAGGTGTGGTGGGTCTGAGGGTACATTCCAAAGTTTGGGCATCAATTTCAGGATCGGAGAATTCAAGTAATTATATTGAATCCATGAAATTTCATACAGGATTGTGGCACTCTGGGTGAAATATCTGTTCCCTACCTTTTATGGGATTCGAGTAATCTCTAGGTACATCTGCCTCTCCCAGGATACTGTTGAAGTCGACTAGAAACATTAGAATATCCAGACTCAAGTTAACTACTGATCTATTTGAATAAACTTGATACTATAGAATATTATTTATAAAATATAAGACTTGGTGTTCACTCCTTACACAAGAAAGTTTTGTGTATAGTGTGGTTCAATGGCTGCACATTTCAAAATTCTGAGAATTTATTAAAGCAGCCCTACATTTTTTTTCACTTTAAAAGATATAAATCAGTAGTACTTCTATAAAAGTTGTATTGATTTTAATGAATACATTCTCGCATTTTTATAAAAAAAATAAGACTGCTTTAATGAATAGCATAGAATAATAAATGAATATGCTTACATTTCCAAAGGACTTACATCAAATAATTTTTGAAGCATGCACTATATGGTGCTGCCAGTTTTATATACTGACATAGGGAGAGCAAAGTATTATCATTAGAAAGGATTGTCTAAGATTCTACCAAAAAGCTTTGTTGTTTTATGTATACCAATGAATACAGATGTGTTCTTTGCATATACATTGTCAACAGCCCAAAACATTTTTAAATAAAGTTTTCACATTATCAGTCATTGGTGAAGTCTGAGAAAGCTAGTTTACTTCTGATCACATATGGTGGGAAACGAGCTTTCTCCTGGCATCTTAATATTCATATAGTAGATTTATTATAGCATGGGTTATTTTTTAATCAATCTTCATTTCAGATGATGCATACAACAACCTTAGTCTATAAAAGTATAACTATCGAAACAAAAACAATTTAACAAATAAATGAAATAGTACATCCAGGTTTAGTCATACTTAGATAAATCCACTGAAAATAAATGGAAATGCGTGTACACATGACTAATTTAAATGCCTGATTCAATCCAGAGTGGTGTAGCATCTTGGAGACCAAGACATGAACTACTTATCTAAAGGTTTTATTCATGGAAATGTTTATAAACCTAGTTTATTTATGTGTTACAAATATGCAACAACAAAGATTTTCTTTGCTCAGTAGGTGATAGTTAACACATGAAAATGTTAATAGCACAAATGTAATTCTCAATTATTTAAGAGTAAACTACATACTGCATATCATGCAACAGATTTCACCCAAAAGCTATTTTTTTCAATTAGGTTAGATTGGTTTAATTGCAATCTGCCATGCAGTTCTGATGATTTGTGGTATAAAAATGTAATAATTATTTTAAAAATCTCCAAGCTGCTATTCCAAAAATTGTAATATTTAGCATATGCTTGAAGTAAACTAGCATATTATGGAAAGAGAAGGGATAATATCAGTTTTAGTGGGAATCCCTTTAAGAGAAACTAACCAACAGAGTTAGTCATTTCCTTCCATATGCTTTTCTTTGAGGAAAAAAAATCAAGATATGTGCCACATATTCTATATGTAATAGATAGTTTGTCTCTTCATTTTCAAACATTTTTATCAGTCATTCTGAATGTCATGTGCCAATCATTAAAGTAACCACTAGATAGTAGTGATTCAACATTAATGTTTGCTTTGTTATTTCTTGCCTGTTCTGTAGGTTTTATGCATGAAGCAAAAATATGTGGCAGGAATTTTAAAGAAACCAGATGATAAGCATGGGGGAGGGTGTCAACAACTCACAACTCATTGTAATCTCAAGTAAAGTGCACAATAAGATTAGTCAATAGGCTCTTGGACATGAGGTATAAGAGAAGAGCAATACTGAGAAATCCTTAAGAACATGATGATGTCTAACTGCACATTGTAGCAACTGTTGTTCATGCATGGCTGGAAAACCATCTAGGAGCTCAAAACATGCTGCCTTAAGTTATATAATAGAGGAAGGCAATATCTGTGGGATATCTTAGTTTTGCTTCAGAAGGCCACAAACCAGAGGATGCTCAGATTCTCAAAGCAACTTAGCTAGGATTAGTTTTGAGAGGAAATACATTTATAAAACAAACAAAAATGAAACTTTACCCTAGACACCTTCACACAGACTTCCTCATGTATAGATATTATTTATCAATATATTAATTTTTACAGAACACCAAACCATGCAGTTCAAATACCTGCACTGATTTGTCAAAGTGATGATAAAAATTTTAAGTCTATGAAATTTAGATATATAGAAAGTAATCAAAATGCCACCACATATATGTTGTTCTACTAAAAGCATTATCTTGTTAAGAAGCAAAACCTCCAAAAAAAGTCATTTTACAACAAAGATAAGACTCTTTATGCCTTGGAAGTAAATTAATTGAAAACAAACTCCTATTAAAAATAGCTTCTATATTGTACTGTCACCTGAAAATCCTTACTCAATGAAAGGCAATTCAAGGGCTCCAAGCAGCATAGACCCCACCAGTACCTCACAATTTACTCCGTGTAGCTTCTTATTTTTCTGAAAGTGTGTGCCCAGTAGTCACAGCAACCATAGTCTTTAGTTCCATACTTGGTGGGCTTTTCAGAAAAAAAATTCAAATACAAGTACATCAGGAAGTGACTAGACAGTAGGGACAATTTTCAACTCCTTGAAATTATGTGATGTGACACTTGTGCATGCAAATACTTGTACCTATGACCAGGTAACTGATTACATGGAGCTCTCTGTGTTTATAGGCTCATCCCATGACACTTACCTTGTATGCCACAAGCAGCCCACATCTGAAATTCCACAGATTACCTAAATCAACTTTATTTACAACTACACAATTGTCACACTGAATAGAACAGATATTTTTTATCTGTATTGAAAACAGAAACATGCAAATAAATAAAGCATTTAAAAGTTGAAATGTTCTTGTCAATAACATTGAATCACAGGAATTATTTCAGATTTTACACAGGGACACAGGAACAGAAGTCAAACTCTGAGCTTACTGCTGTTCTCGTGTAGTGCTCCTCTCCGGCGCAAAAAGCCTTTGCTTCATCTTCATTTTTGGCTCCTCTTAGCCTATTCCACCTTTGGTCATCAGTATATAAAGTTCTACTCTTATAATAATAGTTAAGAGAAGACTATTTTCTAGTACTTCTTTCTCCTCACTCCCAAGTACCATTCTGAGCTGGTTTTTTTCCATGAGAATATATTTTTGGTTTCCATGAGCAAAAATGCTGCTGATGGGAAGGAGGTGGAGAAAAAGCAGCTTAAGGAACTGGGTTCTGATCTACATATGCATACAGTGTCAAGCAAGTGAGAAAAGCAGAGGACCCTACTATTTTCCTGTGGTTCTGTTCTATGAGCGTTTGCAGTTGGAGTTTCTGGTGATTCTTCCCTCCCATGCTTTCTTGGAACAAACAGCTACATGATTCTGGCAAAAAGCCGAATTGATCTTAAGTTATATAATAGACTAGAGCAGTGTTTCTCAACCTTGGCGACTTTAAGTCCCGTGGACTTCAACTCCCAGAATTCCCCAGCCACAGGACTTAAGAGTCGCCAAGGTTGAGAAACACTGGATTGAAGAAGGCAATATCAGTGAGATATCTTAGTTTTGCTCCAGAAGGCCACAAAACGGGGGATATTCAGATCCTCAAAGCAACTTAGCTAGGATTAGTGTCTAGTATACCTTTTGTACCCTTGGATTCTTTTTTTTTTTAAGTCTTTCAAAAATATGTTAAGATATTTACAGGGGGTATTGATAATTAGGGGATTAATGTTATTTTTAAGCGGGGAAACAGGCCATAGTTTCAAGTTAAAACAATCTTTCCTTGTCTCTTAATTATTATGGTGGCAGGCTTACAAGCTGGCATTTTTTCTTCAACATAGATATTTACAATGTTTGCTTTGGTGTGATATCATTAGGAGTATAATAAGCTAAACATAAGGAACTGAATTGCACCGCACCTATTAGACAAGTGGTTTTATGAAAATATTGAAGAAATATTTTGGGGTCAGTGAATAATAAGTTGTTAACAATTGGTATTTCAACTGTTTACAGGGAGAGAACAAAATTAATTAAACCAAGGTTTCTTTATCTTGATGTCAAACAAATTTGGATTGCCTTATGTTGCTAACATCCCTCTTTCTAAAACAGAGACAAGCGATAGTGGGCAAAAATCAATAAAAAGTTTGATACATCTTTTAAGACTAACATATTTTATTATAAGGCAAAAACTTTTCATGATTCATTCTTTTGGATTTTTGGTTACTGTTAACTAATTACTCATTTGAAAATTATGTCATTCTTACTGATGGCAGCATCTGACCAACTTTTTCTGGGCTCAGAAACTTGCATACTAAGTTAATAGATAGTGTTAGGGCTGTAAACTAGACTATTTTTTTTAATCTAGAAAGATGGCAGTGGAAAACCACTTCCACACTGTAACCAAAATAATCTGTATGCATTGTCCATGAAGACACCAGAAGACAACATGAATTCAAAAGGGACTTGACTTACACATGCACAATTTTGAATTAAGGGTTAAAATTACTCTTTGTGCTACATAAAAAAAATGATAGTTTTAGCTGTTTGGACTTTAGGTGTAAAAAAACCCCACACATCTCACCTACATGCTCCATTCATTCATTCATGTTCATGATATGAAGAAATAGGAATTTGAATGAATGAGAATGCACCAACAAAAAAACTTTATTAGACTTTTTTGAACTGCTTAGTTTTATAAGCATTACTTTTGTACTTAGAAAATGGGTAGAGGAACAACTTAGTGCATAATTTATAGAAATATCAAAGGACATGATGAGAAAGACTGCAGAGAAATTGTTAGTGTGCAAAAATGCATTTTTAATTTTGATATTCAGGCTGTGCTTGTGCATTTTTTAAAAAAAATATTGTAGTATGTAAAGTGAAGACCATTATTTTGACCTAATTCTGGGAGGTCTCTCTCATATATTCATAAATTAATCATATCCATGACCATTACAAGAATCAGAAGACTACTTCAATCTTCCATTAGACTTGATGGAGAAAGAAATCAATACAATTCAAACAAATGGAGACTGAAATAAATTGGACTGAAAATGTGAAATCCAGCGGACTATAATATCTTTCTTGCACATTTTCCCTAGCTTTTGTCTGCAATATTGTTTCATAGCCAAAACTCTATGTAAAGTATGGGGAGTGTGTAAAAGATGAAACTTGCCGCACGTTGGATTCCAAAGGCACATGGGACACTCACATACTAATTGCAGAACACTCCTTAAAGTAGTATCATTAAAGTAGCTATGTCTTTTTCTGGGATCATGCTCTACTTAAAGAGGCAGCTATTTTAAGGATTTGATCACACATGATATTTGACTTTCTAAATGTGCTTCAAAATATCCTTTCTCTCTTTGAATCCAAAATACTGTACAGTCCTAATTAGTAAATTCCTAGCATTTTTTAAATGAAGCCAATATTTTCCCATGCATAGTACCAGCTATATATAATATATTAAGTAATTGCTAAGCACAAAACCTATGGTTAAGTTTTCCCAAACATCATATCCTATCAAAACAGCATTCCATAAAAAGGAGATAATTAAATAATGTTACAAGTTGTTGAACATGCTAGCCTAAACATCTTTACAGCAAAAAAAGGTTTTACCTATGATATGGACATTATGTATAATCTTCAACTGTTACCTGGATTGGTCTTTGCTGGTTTGTTGCCTCACCTCTGAAATCCTCAATTATATCCAAGGAATCTATAAATATGGATGCCCAGAAAATCCTTTTTGCTGCCTTTTTGAGAAAAAGTCTGAAGATCTTCTTTCTCCATTAATATAACTGAAAATATTATTGTGAGTGGTAATGTGGCATGTTCCTTTAGAGAAATTTCATTAAATCAAATTTGTTCTGCATGAAATCTTATGCCATCTTTAACTCTTGCCCAGAAAATTGATACTATCTTTTTAAAAATTGTCATTAACTAATTGTCAATTCAAACATTATTTTGTACTTGTAGGATTCCACAAATGTACATAACATGTTACCTTCTTTATGAATTTTGCAGGAAACATATAATCTATTCCTAACAATACTAATTTAGAACTAAGTCCCACTGATTTCTGCAGAAACACTGCCAAATTCAAGTGGCTTAAGGTTGCAATCTCAAATTAAAATTCTTTACTTAGATCTTTTCATTGAAAGCAATAGGGCCGTGATGATGAACCTATGGCACCCATGCCGGAAGTGGCACAGAGACCCATCTCTCTGGCATGCGAGCCGCTTCCCACTGCTCTTTCAGGTTCTCAGGTGCCAGCCAGCTGGTCTTCACATGCGAGGGAGTGCTGGAAATCAGAAGAGCAGCCAACCGGTGCACATGCACGCACCAGGAAGATGATCTTCCAGTTTCCGGTGCACACATGCACACTGGTCAGCTGATCTTTATGTGCACATGCATGCCAGAAACCAGAAGACCAATTGGCCAGTGCACATGCATGTGCTGGAAACGGGAAGATCATCTTCCCGGCGCGTGCATGCGCACTGGGTGGCTGTTCTTCTGGCTTCCGGTGCACACATATGCGCACACATATATTCCCATTTTGGCACTTGGTGCTGAAAAGGTTTGCTAACACTGCAATAGGGCATATACTATCAGTTGTATTACTTGGATGCTTGAACAAAAACTCTTGGTGCAAAGGACTTTGCAATAGCACAGCAAGGTGGAGTTCCTGAGCTAAATGGCATAAATTTAATGTCCAGTTTACATTAAATAACCCAGTGCTTTCTGAGATTATTTTAAAAAAAACTAGGACACAATTCTTGCAGAATTTCCTGGAACAAGCAAATACTTTACAACTAATTATTCCATTTTAGAATTGATGAAAATCATTCAAGGTGACAGTAACAACTGTCCAGCACTTGCATTAATTTCATACAGTGGGGGTGTAGGACTAGCATAGTATGAGTTGTTTCTGTTAAACACCATATGGTTATTGTAATTTGAAGAAGCCCAAATATAGAAAAAAATTAATTGAGGATTTGGGTAGTCCTCCACAATCATAGATGATGAAAAATAACCAAATGGCAGTTTATCTCTAATTATTGAGATATCAAATGAGAAGAGAATGTGACTTCTTGAATCCTGAGGTTTATTTTGTCCTATAAAATGGAGGGGAAAGTTTCTATGAAGCATCACCTTAATTATAAAATATGTCAACCATACAGTACTGCAAAATCTCTGCAATGAAAAATATGTACTAGAAGTGTTCGGTACAAACACTATTATTTGAACTGGACGAAAAATGGTGTGTCAATCTTTTTTTTTTCTTAGATTTCTATCTTAATTTAACAATTCACTCTCTAAACCTGGATTGTCCATATTGGGGAACTGAAATTGTGAGTTAAGGTATGACATTGTTGTCATTTTTCAATCAACCATCTCAGACATAACTCACTTGGAATATATTAATTGTGAAATGCAATTTCTGATTTAAGATTTGTTAAGTGGAACAGCTAAAAATAAGAAAACAATTAATTATTGAAAATGAAAGATAAAATATGACATTACTTGTGACCAGAAAAAAATTCCAAGAATTCAATTATGCCAAGGATACATATGGTTCTATGAGTAAGTGAAATTAATATATTTTTCACATATTCTTCTCATATGAATCCTTCATTAAATCAATGAAGCAAATAAAAAATAAAACCCATTTTGGTCCTGATTTCTTTTCCTTCAAACAATATAAATCCAGCTCTGTAACACACATTCATTTTGATAAAAGGTTATACAACTGATCATTTTCTTTCCTTTAAAACCTGGGATAGATAATGAATGTCCTGACGACAAATTAAAAATAAAACTTTGCCAACTTTCATCCTTATGGCTTTGACATCATGTGCCATCATTTCCCCAAAGCACCATTTCCTAGTGTAATGAACTTTGGAAATAACAGTAAAAGCAGAAATTGATTAAAGAAGGAAGTGATATCATGCTTCTGAGATATGAACAGCTTCTGCTTAGAAAAAATAGGCGAGAATCAAAGTCAATGGTTAGCTGCTGGCCCTCTCTGCACAGCACAGCATAGAAAAAACAATCCAAGCATAATCTTCCTTAGTAGCAGCATGTGCTGCACTATAACTATTTGTAAAATATGGCAGCCATTGATATGATTAGGAAAACTGGGAAAAAATCCTATGTGAGGCTCTCTTGCCTATCAAAGTAGTTCTAATATTGAAATGATTTCTCCTTATTCTACTCTTGTTTCCAAGTATTCATTTAGTTCACTTAACATAACATGAAACTCTGCTTATTTCACATTATTTTCTCCTTTGATCCTTGTAACATTCAACTAGGAAGAAAGCACAGTCAAAACACAACTGAGAGCCAAAGAAAGGTAGACATGAAATCCAGCCTTTCTTGCTGGCTACACATATTAAATGTTCACAGGAGCATTTTGTTAGATGCCAAGGAAAGATATATTTAGCCCTCGAATTTCAGGTGGAAGAAGGCTGTACCCATGGTTAACCACATTCAAAATTAGCTACATATTTAAAGAAGGGAACCACTTCCTCCCACCTTCCTTATCCTAGTTAAGTTTTATGAAGATCCTCTTCCTAGGTCGTACCCTTCTGCCATGCAACTTTAAGTGCTGCGATAGGTTTTGATTATGTCCTTGATGGCACGTCTACAGATAGGACAACAGGCATTAGCCATCTTCTTGAGTTTGAGCCCACATGTATAACACAGACACATATGTCCACAAGAGTAAATCACAGTGTCCACCATATTCTCATAACAGATAGTACACTCATCATTCCAAGATCCTGAGATGGAAGAGGAAAGGGGGGATTCTGGCATGCTAATTGGAGAGTTTGGAGCCGTACCTGCAAAATAAGAGACACTTTTACTTTTTAGATTTTAAACTCTAATCAGCTTTACAGCTGCCCTAGTTTAGAATTTCTATGCCAAATGTTAAAATATGGAGATTATGTCCATGTTTTCACAAAACTTCCAAAAAGCATCCTCTAATGAGCAACAATAGACAAATACTAAACTAGGTAGAACATTTGAATAAAAAGAAGTGTTAAATTCTATTTCTCTATGTTTGTTGTGTGTGTGTTATTTCCAAAATACTACAGAAGTACATTACTATCTCTTGGATGACTTATATCATTACTGAAACAACATATAGTCTTCGAAATCTACTGTTTTTATAATTTTGTATGCCATGTTTTTCTACAATGACTTTTCCAGTCAGATTTACTATACTCTGGATTATGGTATATGAAAAGTACTTGAGTGCCTACCATATGTTATTCTTACTATCAAAATACATAATGAAATTACAATTTTTCCTCTCCTTTGCTATCAATTTATTATTAACAGAAATATTTAGTATCTAAGAGATTGGTGCAGCGGCCTAGCAATGTTCCCTCTAATTTTTTTTCAGTGTGAGCAGAAAAGTATAATGTTTGAGCGGCACATTTTCATGCCTGAGCACCTGAATTTTTTTCACAGATGTCACCTAAGACAACAACGAAATCAGTATTATTTGAAACTCAAAGTTATCTTTACTCAAGGTACCCACTTAATTAAAAGTGTTATATAATATTAGTATCACTTAACAACGCTCCTGCTTAGCAACCAAAATGTTGGCTCAGAAAGTCTGGCATTTGAAGCACGCAAATCTTAAAGCTGTTGTTACAAGATCCTTGCACCCCTAACCCTTTAGAAAAAAACAGCTTTAAGACTTGTGGACTTCAACTCCCAGAATTCCTCCTCCAGTCACGTTGGCTCAGAAACTCTGGCATTGAAGCATGCAAGTATTAAAGCTGTCAAGTTACAAGATCCTTGCACCCATAACCCTTTAGGAAAAAAAACCTCAGGGGTCTTCAAACCTGACAGCTTTAAGACTTGTGGACTTCAACTCCCAGAATTCCTCCTCCAGACATGTTGCGGCGACATCATCTGTGTGGATCTGCTCCATCTTCGGTTTTTTCACTGGGGGCAGGGCTGCCGCTGAAGATGCTAACGAGCCCATGCCGCCACTAGAATAACTTTGCTGCCCAGCGCTGCAGCTGAGGTGAAGCCACCAAAGCTCCCGCTGGCGCCCCCGCCCATGGCAGCAGCAGCGGTGCCTCCTCCTCCGCTCAGAACACCTCAGCTGGGCAGGGATGCTGGCGGGAGCTTTGGCAGCTTCACCTCAGCCCCAGCGTCGGGCGGCAAATCCGGCAGTGCTGTTGGAGGAGGAGGAGGAGGAGGCAGCAGATATTCCAGTGGTGGCAGGGGCTTTGGGGGTTTACTTCAGCTGCAGCGCCGGGCGCAAGTGGCTAGGATTGGCCGCCCACAAAGGATCTCCCCGGGCTTGCTTTGCTGAACACGGGGGCGACTGACACTAGTTTGAGCGGCCGCGGCCAGCACAAACTACCGTCAGTCGCTCCGTGCTCATCAAAACAAGTCTGGGGAGGTCCTTTGCGGGCAGCCAGTTCTAGCCACCTGCAAAGGACTTCCCCATGTTTGCTTTGCTGAACACGGGGCAACTGATGGTAATGAGTGGTGCAGCCAGCGCCTAGGACATCCTAGGAGACCAGCTGTGCCGCGTAAGCTCCTGCCGCCATCCCCGCGCCCATGCTAACCCTAGATTTTTGAGGCCCCTGCGCGGCAGTTAGAAACTGCTGCGCGGGGTTTTCTTGCCATGTGCGCGGCCGCGTAGCCACGCACCTTATAGGGAACAGTGTGGCCTAGAGGTGAAGCTCTCGCCTCACCACCAGGAGGCTATGAGTTCAATCCTAATAGAAGCAGATATTTCTCTCTCTGGGCACAATGAGAATATATTTGCTGCGAACTCTGCATTGGTGATAGGAAGGGCATCCAGCCAGTAAACACTCAGCTCCATTCAGTTGCCCCAATTCCATCCTGCAAGGGATCACAGGGTCATTAAAAGACAAAAACATTTAGTGTCTAAATCAGTGGTGGGATTCAGGCAGTTCGCACCACTTCGGGAGAGCCGGTTGTTCTCCCACAAAGAAAACAATAATATGGATTTTCAGTCTTACAAGATAATGAAATATTCAGAACTGGAAGGCATGCAGCTTGATGCTATGGGAGCAATACTCACCACTGATTGAGCTGCCAAGTGGGCCAGAACCAGATAAACATAGGACAGGATCAGAACCCTCGTTGCAAAGAATGGAAGATGAATTGGGAGATGAGGTGGGTGAGCTTGGTGCTGATGGCCCCAGGTGTTCAGCCATGAAAGTAGAACCTGTAAAAGAGAGTAATATAATTTAGCAGTTCAAATAGCCCTATTCTGCTATAATTGGAGCATATGTGTGTTCACATCCTCATTATACTAGAAAGTTTGTGGATTGTCTTTGAGTCAGTCCTAGTGCTATAATCCACTTGGATAAAACAGAAAAAATATGACTTTTTTATAATTAAAAAAAGGAGTTTGGGAAGTTTTGTAATAAAATAAGTAAGAAATGAATTCATGAAATTGATAGGAAACAATACTGGATTTAGAACAAAGGGTTCCAAAACACTGGCCTGATTATTCTGGAAGCAGATAATATATAAGTATATGGTAAGCAGGTGAATAGTTTACTCCACTCTCATCTCTGCTCTTACTATTTGTCTTTTCCTTTGATTAAAGAGAACCTTGGAATATTAACAGAGTATGCTTAAAATATGTGAAATGAGAACAAAAATAGGCAGGTGTGTGTATGAAAAAGGGAGAGGGAGAGGGAGGGAGAAAATGAGAGAGAAAACAGCCTGTATCCAATATCTGGATTTTATGTCCTTTTGGTCTATATCACCTTATTTCTGTTTACATAGCGTATTTATATAACCTTTAGCTACTTTCACATCCTAACATTCAATGAACAGAATAACAAATGGCAAAATGTTATTCATCAATAAAGTATATGGTTAGCATAGTTTAATATGCTAACCATATACTTTATTGATGAATAACGTTTTGAGTTTAATCTCAAATTCAGCCTGTTAAGTCTCCAGTCAAAAATACCCTGCTCATAGTCAATAGGAATGTTTTCTGCCAATCTTGCCACACTATGTCTAACTTTCTTCTAGTTTTTGACTTTGTGCAAGTCAGACAATTCATCACTTTTCAACTGGAATTCCATTAGTAACACCTGGAGCAAAGATTAGAGAGCTGGAGGCCTATCTTCCCAATTAAAAGTGCATACCTACCATTACATGGGAAAGTCAACTACACGTTTGAAAACAGACAGGTACAAACACAGCCTGGGCAAGATTCCAAAGGGTTAACTCTGTATTTACTAAAACAACATCACACCATCTATGTGTTGTAATATAGTACAATATGGTAGCAGAGGATGGTTACTTCACAGCTATGTTATCTATAATCTATATTCATTGAATGTGAATGTCACTGTATCTTTAAAAAAAATCATTCCTTCTGATCACAATGCTTATACTTCGCCCTTCACAAAATGATTTGCAATTGTTTTTCTTTCTGTGAATCTCTTAATAATATATAAGGGCAGCCTTGTGAATTAAAGTCTAGCAAATCTAAACACTAATGTGGAACTTACAGTTTCAGTTATATTCCATAATGTCTTTTATCAATCAGTAAATACTTAAATATTCAAATCACATTCACAAGTCAGTTCTTCAGAAACAGATCTCACAATAATAAACTGACTTTACAGTAACTATTTGAACTTTCTGTCTTACTTAATGTATCACAAAACTATTCCTTTATTTTAATTTTACCATTTTAAAAAGGAGGCAGTAGAGGAAAGGCAATGAAATCAATAAAGCGACTCAAAATGCCAAGATCACTGAAGACATTGTTCTGACAAAAGTCAGCTGTTTCTAATGGACCATTCATTAACAACAAATTTTGGCCAATCCGGGCAGTGCTTGACTATTTTCTTTTGGCAGTGAGTTTTTGGCTCTGCTTTTGTAGATAATTTTAAAATGTTAACTGATTACCATCAGTTTAATAATGAGAAAGAGGAAAGGAATGGGGAGACAATAGCCTTTAGCTTAAAATATGAGCCAGAGTATCTATTCTCCACCAAATTCACGAGTAGAGTCTGTTTTCATTTGCAGGCAAATGTTGACCTGTTCTAGATTATATATTCTCTGAACCTTGCATTGTCCCAATAGAATGACAACTTATATTCAAGAAATCTCATTTTGTTTTCTTTAAAGCTAAACCTGCACCCACCAAAAACCATTCCACTAATGGAACAGGTTTAGATGTTTCAAAATGAGTCAGAAAAATCTCATCCCGATACATAAAGTTTTCAACCAAAGATGCATGTGAGATAAGTTATTATGTCAACTTCCTGAAGCAATTCCAATTAACCCATGATATAATACAGTGGTCTGGTTTTTAACTCTGATTTATTGAACAAGCGTATTATTGTTTGTACATAAGTTTAAAGTAAAGAATGGGTTGCACACCAACTACAGGCATCAATTGTGTTGACCTCATAGTGTCTAACGCAGAAAGGAAATTATGATCTCAACTCCTAATTTTCTGCAGATATTGTCACACATCAAGCATTTAAAGTCTAGAGTATTATCAGACAATGCTTATTTTTCTGCTGTTGCAATGCTCGCTATCTTGGAGGCTTTGGAGCATTTGCAAAAAAAGGCTTATGGTGGTTATCTGAAATGAACTATGAAGTTATTCTAGCCATACTAATTTATCCTGGAGATTTGGGAAATTCTTACAGGATGCGAACAGTATTGTCAGCTCAGAATAATCTCCAACATAATAGTTTCCTTACTGCTTCCAAATAACTTCTATCCCTATCAGCTTCATGGAATGGTTTGCTGCAGTCCTATTCATAGTCCTGTATAAACAAGGCTCAGTTCCCTCCAGCAAGTGTTATCCAAACGTTCAGGACCCGCCACACTTTCTTCCTATCCTTGTCTCCCTATCTCACAATATGTTCAGTTGAAAAGAATTAAACTGTATACTGTAAACATCACAGCAAGGGACAGACTGCATCACAGTTAATATACACACAACAAAGAGAAAGACTAAACAGCAGCTACAAATGTTCAACCAAAAATATGTAACCAAAAGCCTTCCAATCATATTTGACTAAATGAGATAACAGTGCATTTAATAAGTCCTTATTTAATTTTCCAAAATAATTCCAAAGAAAGATATTTTTAGAAATTAAAATGATTCCACTTGGATCCACTGTTTTAATTACTAATATCACACTGGGAGAATTCTGCAGATTAATATAGAGGCTCCTGAGCTACTCATGTTTTTTTTTTAAAGCCCAATCCTTCCCCCCAACTCCCCCCCCCACAAACCCAGGGGAATAGGAAAAGTCTTTAAAAGATTCTTTATTATAAATTTGGTTCAAAAGGATAAGCCCACCACAACTGGGCTAGAAAATTACAGACCACTAGTTACACTTTTCTGTACCCTCTTGCACCATATATAATAAACTGTGAAAGTTTATTGCAACAAGAGAAAAATGCACTTTAAAAGTTCACCAGATGTATGAAGTATTATTCTGTAGGAAAGAATATGTGCACATTCATTGTCCAGTGTTGTGTGGAAACAATAAATAATAAGGTCTTAAGGAAATAAAATCTTTAAGGTACAAATAGTGTTAATTGTCTTTTTTTCATTGTGACTGTTTACATAACAGTTGTTACTTATGACTAAAATGGTCTGGTATTTGTAAGCTAATGATAAGAACATTTTGTTTCATCAATGGCACATCTACTGATCATTTATGAATGTGCTGCTGTCCACAAAGTAATGGTGGATTATAGTCAACTAAAGCTTATCCCATACAAGCATGTACAAGATGGACTAAGACCTCTGGAGCATCACAAATAATTTAAAGGGATCTACTTAAAAAAAATGCATCAGGCATAGCAGTGCAGTAATTTTCCAATTTGGCTGAGATTCACGTTGGCTGAGAGTTCTAGGAATTGCAGTCCTAATATATCAAGGTAATGGCAGCTTGGGTGCAGTCTCAAAAATCCTTGATTTCACAAGTACACAAAGAAGTTTTTTTTGTAGAGGAGGTAGATGAACAAAGTAGAAATGTAAACATAATAAAAATGTGTTATTATAGTCCCAATGGGAGTGGGTGGCATACAAATTTCATTAAACATTAAACTCGTATTGCACACTTTGCTGGAAGTACAAACTTGGCAGTTATTAAAAAGTTTAGTCTATTCTGTCACTCTTGTAAGAAAGCAAAAGAAAAGTCAACCAACTTTTCATGGAAGAAATAGATACACATTATATGTCCTACTAGTTACAAATAAATTTACAAAGATGATAAATCACCCTGTATTCAATTTATTGTATACAAGTATAAGATGTCAGGAACACTAAGGAAACAAGTTCACTAATTAGTAACATTTGGTTTCACCAGGGCTATTTTTATTATTCCGAGTCTGAAAGTTATTCACTTCTACTCTCACAGAGGTATAAAAGTTAAATTTTATATACTGGTTGAAAATTTCTTTACTGTAACTTACCATTTTTATTATTACCTTTAATAATATTTCATCAGCTATCAGGTCTGCTCCACTCATATCCCTGTAAACTGGTGATGGGAAAGGAAGAGGAGGACCCTCTGTATTTCTTTTCTCTCCCTGGCTGGGAGAAATGTACAGGGGTCTTTCATCAACTGCTGTCTGCATAAATACTTGGATCAAGCATTAAAAGCTGGAGGGTGGAAGAGGGTTACCTATTTGCAGAAGCTTTTCAGGGCTTCCAGAGGTGGCTGTTATAACCTGCCTTAACCCAACTATCTAATCTGTACTGAAGACCAGCAGTCTCCAGAGTCAGAAAAAGACCTTCCTGACATTTTATGGAAGTAGGATCTTCCATATTTACTTGTCTCTGAGTTATGCTTCACAATGATACCATGGTTCCTATCAGATTGAATGATAATAATTAAAGAAGAATTGTGAGTGGAAACAAGCTCTCATTCGTAATTGATAAATAGCACTTCTGGAATCATAGCACCCTCTGTTAGGAATATTCCTGATTCCAACTAATCAAGATGCCCTTGCAATGCATAATCCAGGACAACCAGTTATTACATGCAGCTCATTGCTTAAAATTGCAGCTGAACTATATTTATTTTCTTGAAACCACAGATAACATCAAGAGAGAAATGGGTAATCATATAAAAATGCCAACCAAGGAAGAACTTATGAATCATGTTACCTTTGAAAAACTGGAAAAGATAATTTGGGAATCTCAAGGTCAGATTCTGCAGTAAGGTAAATCTTTAGTTATTTCAATTCCAGCACTTATGATGTTCAAATGTTATGCTCAAATGCATTTCTGAATACATGTTTTAAAATGAACCTTAGTTTGAACAAGCTTTATTTTGCTCTCTACCTTCTATTAGCATATGAATGCTTATTCCAGACTAAAATAAGTTGATATGGTCTTCAAATTAACGAATAAAAAAAATACAGTATTGAACAAGAAATGTCTAATCTTTTTCAGAAGATAGATGGTTCACTGCAAAGGAAATTTTCTACTGTTGCAAGAACAAAGCAGCTTCAAATTTACAGTAATGTTACTTTAAATGATGCTGCCACAGAAGACGAATTTAGGACACTATGTAATGTCAAATGTATATTAATAATGAAATTTGAAGATTAAATTTATTAGAAATATCTGTATCTTCAAATTATCTGACTAATATATGACTAACATGCAAAGAAACATGAGCCTGATGGATGGGGTCAGTCAGTATGTCACACATTTGGCTAATTCCTTTCTAAGATATACCAAAGGCAGATGACATGTGCCAGAATCCTATTCTCTGAAAGCTACTTTGAAATGGATTTCCACCAAATCCATTTGGATTGCCTCAAAAGATGGATCTATTAAATTTCTGTCTCTTCAACATATCCATTTATCCATAATGCCAAATTAAAAAGATTGCTCCTAAAAGCCAGAGAAAGCACCTGAAAGAAAATGTGAGATAAAGAGATTCATTAAAAACACTTCATATTTTGTATCTGCCAAACTCTCCTTGTGATGAAGTCATTCTAATCTGCTATTTAAAAGGGCCTTTTACAATCTTGAACAGGGTTTTTTAAAAGAAATGTGGCTGTTTCAGTGATAACCATAGCAGTACGCCTGTGACTGTCTGTTGAACAACTGAAAACACTCCAGCTACACTACATATGGAGAAGAGTTGATATATGTGCTTAGCAAACAGGCTCTCCAATAAGACTAATATGTTGTTTAAAGTCTACAGAGTCCTTTTAGAAAAAAGCATCTGACACAAACAAAAAGCTCCATCTTTGTGCAACTGAGCACTAGCCTTTCACGGTCTGTTCCCTTTCTTATTAACACTTCCAGTTCCTCAGTACTCAGGAGCACATATCCCTGGGTTTTGTCTAAAATGTTGTATATATTCTTGCTATATATATTTACAAGACTTGAAATAAGGGAGGACAATCCGGACTTTGTGAATTCTATGCAGCACTGCAATCCTTTTTCTGTGGTCCATAGATGGCATATTTGTAAAAAAAAAAAAAAAAGAGTAAACAATAATCAAAATCTATGCTTTAAGCCAGTGGTCCCCAACCCCCGGGCCATGGACCGGTACCGGTCCATGGATCAAATGGTACCGGGCCACCCAAGGAACATTAAATTATTTCCATTTTATTTACTGTGGTGTATTTCTCTCACGTTTGTTCGACTTTCCATGGACAAGAGGTTAACCGGGAGCTGAGAGACGTCACCTAAAGCTGCACCAATACTGCACATGCACAAAATATTGTGATATCGGGGCACTCTTCTCTCTGTTCACTGGTACTTTCTCATGTTTAACAGTGCTTGGTGATGTGTATATTATGTTTGCTCCAATTTAATTAGCAAAAATGAGTACAAAACAGACATCGTTAGAAAGTTTCCTTGGAAAAAAGAAAAGGCCCAGTGAAGAGACAGAAGAAGAGCCTTCAACATCAAAGAAACATAAAACTTTTAACAGACAATACCATGAGTCCTACTTGAAATATGGATTTATCAGGACAGGTGATTCCCACACACCAACCCCGCTCTGCATAGTTTGCGGCGACCAGCTCTCTAATGAGGCAATGAAACCTTCAAAACTGCTTCGCCACTTGAACGCCAAGCACCCTGGATTAAAAGACAAGCCCCTGGAGTATTTTGAAAGAAAAAAACGGGAAAACAAAGGACAGAAGAAATTTATGAGGGCCACCACATCAATAAAGGAGAATGCACTGAGAGCATCATATTTGGTGGCTAATCATATTGCTAAGGCTAAAAAGCCATTCACTGTCGGTGAAGAATTGATCTTGCCCTCCACTAAAGACATTTGCCATGAACTTCTAGGAGAGGCTGCTGTGGAAAAGATAGCACATATGCCATAGCTAGCACTGTGACTAGGCGCATTGAGGAAATAGCCAAAGACATGGAGACACAATTGTTGGAGAGGATTAATACATCACCGTGATATGCACTCCAGGTTGACGAATCTACAGATATCGACAACAAGGCAATACTACTTGTTTATGTGCGATATCTATATCAGAAGGATGTGCATGAAAATTTCTTATGTGCACTATTTTTGCCAACCAACACCACAGGAGTAGAACTGTTCAAGTCACTGTATGGTTATATATCAGGACAACTAAAATGGTCCTTTTGTGTCGGCATATGCGCAGACGGAACTGCTGCCATGACCGGACAACTGTGTGGTTTAACTGCTCGGATTAAGGAGGTTGCACCTGAGAGTGAATCCACGCATTATATCATTCACAGGGAAATGCTGGCAAGCTGAAAAATGTCACCGGAATTTAACAGCGTATTGATTGATGTTGTTAAAGTTATTAACCACATCAAAGCACACGCCCTTAACTTGCGCCTGTTTAAGCAGCTTTGTGAGGAGATGGACGCAGAGCACAGATGCCTTCTCTTATACACAGAAATAAGATGGTTATTCAGAGGAAAATCGCTAACCAGAGTATTTGAATTACGAGAGTCATTGCAAAGATTTCTCTCAGAAAAGAAGTCACTGTTGGCAGCACATTTCAGTGACAAGGTATGGGTCGCAAAACTGGCTTACCTGTGTGACATATTCAGCCTGCTCAATGAACTCAATCTGTCCCTTCAGGGGAAAATGACAACTGTTTTCAAGTTGGCAGACAAAGTAGCTGCATTTAAAGCCAAACTGGAGTTGTGGGGACAGCTCGTGAGCAGAGGCATTTTGGACATGTTTCAGACATTAGCAGGGATTTTAGGCGAGACTGAGCCTGAGCATTCATTCTCCCAGTTGGTCATCATCTGTCTTTGCTTTTAAGAGTTCGAGCGCTATTTCCCAACCACAAAAGACCCACAAACTGGTAAGGAATGGATCCGCGACCCATTTGTCAATAAACCAGGCGAATTTAGCATGTCTGTGCAAGAAGAAGATCAACTGTTGGAGATTGCAAATGACGGCGGCCTTAAAACTACGTTCGAGACAACAACTCTGCCGGTGTTCTGGATTAAAGTCATGGAGGAATACCCTGAGATTGCCACCACAGGACTTAAATCCCTATTGCCATTTCCAACATCCTATCTGTGTGAAGCGGGGTTTTCTGCAGTGACAGCAACCAAAACAAAATAATGGAATAAACTAGACATAAGCAACACACTTCGGGTGTCATTGTCTCCTATTACCAGATGGAACCGTCTCGTTGCAAAAAAACAAGCTCAGGGTTCTCATTGATTTAGCGTTCTAGTGAGTTAAAATGTTAAATCACTTTACTGTATATACTCGAGTATAAGCCTAGTTTTTCAGCCCACTTTTTGGGCTGAAAAAAGCCGCCTCGGCTTATACTCGAGTCAGTGAAAAATTTGCCCAAAATGGAGGAGAAAAAGGGGCGGGGCCATGCCGCTGGGTGACACTCGTGAATGGCCCAGTGCCCCTGTGAGTTTCCCCTCCCTCTGTGTCAGTTTGCCGTGCAGCGCGCACCGCACCATCCCCCCTCCTCACCTTCTAATGTAATGCAGGGCTGTCTTACGATTCCCCTTCCTCCCCCTCCTGCCGCTCTGCAACGATGTCCCACCTCCTCCTTGTTATGGCAAGCAGCCACATAGCGATGTCCCACCTCCTCTGGTACAGTGATCCAATGATAGGAATCACTGTGCCGTGTGTCATAGGAGGCGGGACATCACTCCCGCGGCTGCACGGGACATCATCATCACAGCGGGACATCAGCATCATGAGGTGAGTGAAGTATTTCATTGAATACACCGCTAGTTTACTGTTTTTCTTTGAAATAAATATTCAAAAACATTATTGGTATCTATTTTTATTTTTGAAATTTACCGGTAGCTGCTGCATTTCCCACCCTAGGCTTATACTCGAGTCAATAACTTTTCCAGTTTTTTGTGGTAAAATTAGGTGCCTCGGCTTATATTCGGGTCGGCCTATACTCGAGTATATACGGTATATTCATTTTTTGGTGTAACTGTATTTTATTTTGAAGGTATGTTTAAATAAATTAAAATTATTAAATCAAAATAATTTAAAATATAAACAATCAATGTCCCCCTCTCAGCGGGCCATGGTAAAATTATCAAACGTTGACCGGTCCGCGGCAATAAAAAGGTTGGGGACCACTGCTTTAAGCCATTGCTAGACTTAGCATACGTCTTAGAAACAACTTCAGCAAAGCAAATTCACCACTCTAAAGACATCATCACACAATTGTCCCAATTTGTATCATTTGTGGAGGATGAAAATATATTTTTGAAAAGCCAACCCCACTTGCAAAAACATTACTCACTGCAACTGCAACTACACCAGATTATTAACCTATAGAAAATATGTTTCTTATATATTATTATGCTTACAGTTACAGATGAAGGGATATAAGAATTTGATTGCTTGGTTTCCAGGCCAATTATTGTACAAGTATCAAAAGTCCATAGTTATTATATTCCTTTGGGTAAATGTAACTTTAACCTGATTATACCTGTAGATACATTTGTAAATGTGAGAAACTGCAATAGGACCCATCACAAAATTGGTACAATGCAAAGAAACTATCATAAGTCACAAAAAATCATTTATTCAAAGCTTGTTCCTTATCACTTGTATGTAAAATGGGTCCTTTATGAAACTATTTTGGGTAGATTTTATTGGTATTGGAAAAGAAAGACTGGAAAGTGATTTTGATGTTAGAATAAATAATAATTACTATCTTCTCCATCTGCTGATTCAAAGCTCAGATTTGGCTGAAGCTTGGAAAACAGATATGCCTTTTTAGTCTTCTCATTCTAACACATCTCATAATCTAAAGAACTTTTTCTTTGCTATACAATACAGTATTTTAGTGCTACTGGTCATTTAATTAACTGACAAAATAACAGCATGCATATAAGAAGAGACAAACATACCCAGGACACGAATTTGCATCACCGCTCCATGTAAACCAAAGAACATCCATAATGGTTGGGAACAATCCACACATACTTGCATGCCTGCATTTGCTCCATTGTGACTCAAGTGCAGTTCTCCTTCTGAATTCACCATGAATCCCAAGATGTCTCCACTCTGGAGAGGCACCAGCACTCTACAGACTGCCCAGAACTCTTTTCGATCAACTAAAGACTCTGGGTTATAAGGAAGGTCACTGGGTCTCAGGGTGCTAGGATCACAAGTGGTTACCCCATATGATAGTGTTCCAGTACGTGAAGTGTTGGATTTATTGATTTTGACAAATATAGTCTCACTGATTCTAAGCGATCTGCTGGTAAAAACTAAAGTTCTCTCATCTCGAGCATGGTCCAGACGAGCCACAGTGTGGTCATCCAGAATTTTAATATGGGCTCCCCTGAGCTGATGGAAACGGAGATCGCTTTCAAGTTGAGATGGGAGGAGGTGGGAATGCTGAGAATTGAGGGAATTCTGTGGAATAGGACACATGGCAGTCATGACTTGGAAATTGTCCTCCTGCAAGTTGAGATCACAAAGGCTTACAGATAGACGGGTGTCCTCAGTCTCTCTGCGCAATGAGGGTCGGCGGATAGCTGTGAAGGATCTTGGACGGAGGCAATCAGGAGGAATAATTTCACTATCTGCAATTAAGAGAAGGAAAAGATAAGCTAAGGTGAGGAAAGTATTTCAGTTTTGTTATCAGTTGTTCAAAAACGGAATGCAATATCTTGCTTTCTTTTAATGCCACAACACATAAAATAATTTTGGTCACTCTTCTTCTGTTCTTCTCAAACAGCAAATTGCTGAAATAGGGAACAACATTGGGCAAGAATAAGTAGGCTCCTGTGTGAAACCTCTTAGAAGATTGCTGCACAGTCCTGAAAGCGGTGCTTTGAATTTGTTCTTAGAACCAGTTTCACTGATAGGGTGGCAAGAATATTTGAGTACATAGTTGGATTTTTAAAAGTTTTTAAGAAAAGGAGGAGATGTCTTAATCCCAATAGCATAGAAATGGCAGATTCAGGTCATATTTTATTTGGTTTATTTATGGCATTTATCATCACTTCAATCCATTTATTTATTTATTATTCAACTTATATGCCGCCCATTTTTTTATGCTTACAATAATTAAAAACAATGTTAAAACACTAAATAGTGACATTAAATTAGTTAAAAAATGACAAAAATGAAATAAATTGGAGCAAGATCAATCCATTAATAGAGTCCTACTATTTATAGATAATAATATAAATAAAGCAATTGTAATAAATATGTTAAATAAATAAAAGACTTTCATGGTACAATTTGTTCATTCAATCAATCTTTCTGGAAGAGTCAGTTTTTACAAAGAAATGTAGAAGTAACCTTGGAGAAGGTATAAGAGAGCTGATAAGGAAGGAATCAGTCATTACGGCAGAACCTAGACAAGGGATTAAATAGTTCAGAGATACAAGGAAGCATGAAAAAAATAGCATCTCTTGATTTTGTTCAGTATAAGAGAAAATGCTGCTACCCCACCCTACAATAAACATTCAAGATGCTGCTACTATACCCTACAGCAATAAAATAACATTCTTGGAATCCCTGTAGTGGCTTCTTGACCTGGTCAATTTTAAAGGGCTGTCAGGCCTTTACCTATTTTAAGCAATATTTTCTATGCCTGTTTTGTTCTTACCCTTCCCACTTACAGAGTGGAAAGATTGGAGTGTAAGGCATTACAAGAGAGTAAGCAGGCAACAATGGGGAATTCACATCTAAAGAAATGCACTGGCTCTGGTTTTAACCTAACATGCTTGGGTCCACAAGTGATGCATTTATTTTTATGTGTATACCTGCTTATTCTCTTCTAAACCCTTATACTCCAATGAAGGTAAATGCAAATATTAATTCCTTTATTGCTAATTATTTGAGCACCAGGGTGAGCATTTCAAAGGGGCGGAGGGGGAAATCCGAAGTAAAATCAACTGTCACAGTCATGTGATTTTCTACTTAGGACTGCAATTGAGTTGCGGGGTTTCAATTGTGGTGGCTTAATTAAGGACTACCTGCATTGATATTTGATTTCTATTTTTCCTGCACAAAGTTCCTTGTTATAAGCATGAAGCACAGAAAACCAAAAAAGTGTCCCATTGTTATTGGAATACTATAGCATGAAGTACAAAGCTGAACATGTTGGAACAGTAAAGCCTTCTGAAATTTCTACCAGAATTCTATTCAGAAGTTTCCATAATGGCTACTGTAACTCGATATTGCAATAACAGCAATATTAAATGAATGTCTAGCTGATATTAATCGAAAAGAGCACAGGAAATTGAAGTAAACCTAAAGCAAAACAAATATTTGATTCTGAGACTCATTTCCTGCTTTTCTTTTTAGCAAAGCAAAAAGTCATTCTTTTTTAATGTTTTTTACTAGTCAAGGGGTCCATTCACATAAAGTAAGAGCAGGTGATATTATAAAAAACCAGAATAAGATTTCTCCAATAATTTTTTATCATAAATCAAGCAAAGTATAGCTGTATCTAATTGCATCTAAAAGTACTGACATTCCTGGAGTGTGTAAGACTAATATTAAACTTATGAATTTTGTGTTAGTTTAACATTTACTGGCTGACATCATTGAAAAACACTCAGGAAACTGAAATAATATCACTCAAATTAGAACAAATATTCAGTTCTAATATATAACTTTTGCCATGCTTTAAAAAAAATTAACAGCTTTCTATTAGATAATAGTTTTAAAGGTCATAGCAAATGACACATTTACATCTGAGAAGGCACAGCAATTTTTTCAGCCTCTGTTTGACTGATAGTTTATTTGAGGCATAACACATGTATTATTTTGCTAAAATATAGCAGAATATAGGGCTATTTTTACTCAATGGCTTTTATTATTGCTACCTTTTGCAAAGTACTACAAAGCAGTGACACATATTGCATATGAAGCATATATAGCAGAGCTTGCCCATATCTGTTTTACAAGGTGTGTAGTTTTTTACATTTGGCATGATGAAACGTTCCATGATTTCTAGAGCAAAAGTATATAAGAAAATATCTTCTGTTACTTTCTGTTCCTAAATGTGTGTCTGTGTGTGCGCATCAGTGGTGGCTTCTGGATCCCCTTGCAACCGGTACGATGCAATGGGGCGGGGCACCCACCACATGAATGCGTGCAGCGTGCGCATGCGTACGTACTGTCCATGACACTCTGCGACACCTCCGCAAGGCTCCAGCTGCTCGGTGGAGCATCACGCAGGAGCCATGCGCTTCATGCACCTGTGTGGAAGCCCCAAAAACTTTAAATACCGGTAGGAGTGCAGGCAGGTGGGTCCTCCAGAGCATCGTACCAGAATGGTACCTGGTGCTCCCACAGGCACCAGTATGCCCATACCAGGGCATAGTGGTTGTAACCCACCACTGGTGCGCATAGGTGTGCATGCATATTTAATATGACCCTTTATTGCTGAAATAGGAAGGAAGAAATTTAATGCAAAAACTCCCTACTTTAGGAATGTTCTAGAAGATGGAGAATATTTTGGATTTAGGGAACCTAAGCTTCTCCAAGTTTATCTGTTGAATGTATGTTGAGATACAAATTGCAAAGTTTGTATCAAAATACCAGATTGTACTTCAAAGATACCCTCTATCTGAGTGAATCAGATACAAATTTATCACTATCTAAGTGAATCTTGCAAGTTTTTAATAAGTTTTTATATTGTTAAAGTTAGGACCATAAAATATATCCCAAGTGACTCCTGATAGTTGTGGTTCTGTCTTATTTTTTAAAATATACTTTTTTATTTTCCAATTTCATAACATATAATCACATGTATACTATTACATAGCCAATATCCTATTGTATTAAGTAGTAATTACATCAGTTCCTCTTGCCATCAACACCCAGAAAGATAAAAACCCATTATTAGCTCTTCTGCTCTCCATACACCTCTTTCTTCTACCTCTCTCCTACCTCCTTTCTTCCCTCCATCATCCTTTTCTACTCTACTTACCCTTCCTTTCTCCTTCTCCTCTCTCTTCATTCCACTCCTCCTTATCCTCCTCATCTTCCCCCCTTACCCTCTCTCCTATCCCTCTCTTCCTATCTTTCTTCTCTCCTCTGTTTCCCTCTCTTCCTCTCATTCACTTGGTGTATTTCAACTTCTGAGCAAACTCCATTCTATGTTGATGGTATTTACGCTTCCATATCAATATACTTAACATATCTTAGTTTTAAAGAAAAAATAAGAAAAGATAGTATACATATGCAATCATATTACTTTAAAATCTAACACCCCTTGTCAAGCCTTTATTTATTTGTTTAAATAAATTATCCTTGACTTGCATAAAACCAATTTTTTGATCTGTTTTCCACCTGGCCTGTAGCTGTCCATACTGGAACCATGTTTGAATTGTGGTTCTGTCTTTTATAAAGTCTTCAATTACAGCCCTTCCTTGTTCACACTTCTGTTTTGCTCCTAAGGCTATAAATATAGTCTGACACATACATTAAGAATTAGCTGCCACTCAACGTTTTACAATTCACTTTTACATATATTAAATTTATATACACGTCTCAAATATAACAGATTTAGTTATAACTTGGTTTTATTATATTTTTCATGATCAAAGTGAAAATTCCATTTTAGAATTCTTTAGAAATCTGAATTGTTTTCTAATCCACAGTGTTAGGGATGTAATCTTAATCTTGAGTTGGATATATATTGTGTCACAACCCCTGGTTTGCCTAAATATGGGAGGAAGCATACTGCTTCCTTTCTCTGTCTATCGACTCATCACAGGAGACCATCCAGACAGAAAGCCATTATTTTTACTGTTGTCTTTGTTGCATTTCAGCACAAATGCAATACACACACACACACACACACACACACACACACACACACACACACACACATATATATATATATATATATATATATATATATATATATATATATGCATGCCATGATTGAAATAATGTATCTGTCACTTTAAATGCTCAAGTGAGATGCAATTGGATGCTGTTGCTTTAATCAGCCATAAGAGGGAGTAGGAACTACCAACGTGTCGTATCATAGACTGTATATATAATTCAAGACTACTTATCGCTTGTTTTGGAGAATGTTTATTCTACTTTATTTTTGTTAACGCAAGTAAAGTTATCCTTGTTTTAACTTCGGCGGCTGTGATTGATAGTGTGACTATTCAGCGGAACATTCCTTGCTACCTTCTGCTACTCAACTCTAGTCTTCAAAAGGAGATATACTTAACAATGGTTATGGGCCCTGAGTACCATTAGTAGCGCTAGGGGAGCTGGAGTCGCTGCACATTACTGTATCCAGATAGCTGTTCGTGATTACACCTATCCCTATGAAGATGGCGCACGAACAAGCAACAAATTTGTCATTGGTCACCCAGTTGGATGGCACAAACTATGTTTCCTGGTCCACGAAGTGCAGTCTGCTCTTGCGTAGAGAAGGACTATGGGATGTTGTACGGAACCCACCAAATGTATCTGCCTGGGATCTACAGGATGATGATGATGCCAAGAAGATAGCGGAGTTTCACTGTGCCAAGGAATGAGCAATGTGTATCATTGGACTAACATTAGTTGACCAGCAACTGGTTCATATTCGTGGTGAAGATTCAGCTGAACTTTATGAAAGCAGTTTTCCAGGAGCTACATGAAAAGGAGTTGATTTTTTCTGAGCTACACCAGGTCTACATTATTCTTTCTTCGCTGGATGAAAGCTATGATGAGTTTGTATCTTCTCTTGAGATTCTAATCCGACAAAACCTAACATTAACTGATGTGACTTTGTGACTGTTGGAAGAGTCAAGAAGAAGGGTGGAAAGAGAACAAATGAGAGAGAAACAACCTGAGAACATGGGTTTAGCTCCATCTGCATATACTGTTAAAAATGTTTTGCTTGTGGTGCTAGCGGGCATATAGCTAGGTTCTGTAAAAAGGCAAAATCACAGAACACCAGAGAAACTAGGAAGAATACTAACCTTCATTTAGCTAAGTCAGGAAATGCACCAGTAACCCACGATTTGTGGATAATTGATAGTGGATGCAATTGACTGTGCATCACTAGAAACAGACGAAATTTCATAAAAATGTCCGCCAGCAGACAACATGTGTCTTTGGCGAACGGATGGAAGCTAAAGGCATCTGGTGAAGGTATTGCACACTCTGCATGCGTAGAGGAGCAGTTACATATGTTATATGTGCCAAGACTTAAGTTTAATTTAGTTTCCGTAAGAGCATTAGTCAATATTGGCTACACAATAACATTTAGGGGAGATACATGTATTATAAAGAAATCAAGTACAAAGGTTACTGCTAATTTGAGAAATGGTTTGTATGTAATGCCTGATGCATGTGTAGTTAATTTGGTGTATACAAATGTTAAACCGCATGATGAATGTGTACATTTGTTACATAGGCACCTGGGGCATATTAATTTTAAACCATTACAGCAAACTGCTAAATTAGCAGAAGGAGTCAAATTAAAGCCATGTAATAAATATTTAAACTGTAATGTTTGCAATAAGGAAAAAAGTAAGGCTACTCATGCAAACAGGCTAAACTGTTTTAAAACTAAGAAACTTTAGAGGTTGTATTTGCTGATTTAATTGGTCCTATGAAACAAAGTATCGGAGGTGCTCGTTATGTATTAAGTATTATGGACCGCTATTCTAGATATGGTTTCTGCTATTTACTAAAGGACAAAATAGAAACGTTCAGCAATTTTATAACTGGATGAAATTTGCTGAAAGGAAAAAACTTAAAGTAGTTACCATTGTAACTGATAATGGAACTGAATTTATAAACCAGAGTTTTCAAACTATGGTTAAGCAAACTGGAATTGAGCATAAATGTGCCACTCCTTATAGGCCACAACATAATGCGTTTGTGGAACAGAGAGGATAGTCATTACAGGCAATGTTACAGACAATGTTGTCAGATTCAGGTTTATCGGACAAACTATGGGGGGAAGCAATGATGTGTGGTAACCATATTCTTAACAAAGTAGTTAATGCATCTACTGGTGAATTACCATTTATTAGGTTGCATGGCAAGAAACCTGACCTTAGCTACCTACACACGGACCTCCTGTGTAGGAGGAGCTCCTGCATGGGTTCTTATTCCCGCACAAGTTAGACTAAAGGGACAACATCGAGCTTGACAATTAATATTTGTGGGTTATAACTCTAACTACAGATCATATAGGTTTGGGGAGCAAGGCACAACTAAGGTGTATCATAGTGCTAACGCTAAATTTCTAGAAAATGTTGGGTGGAATAGACTAGAAACCAATGATGGAGTAGTCATTGACTCCCAAATAGACCATGAGAATAGGACAGAAATACCACAAGTAATGAAGGGAAGGAGTCTACTCAGCAGGAGGAGGTAATAAAGCAGGAGGACGTTCAACAGGATAGTCCACCTATAAGCCCTGAGTTACCCAGACGTTCAACTCGAGTAACTCGGCCACCTGACAGATATCACAAGGTGCCTGCTACCTACCATGAAATGACTACATATCCCACTGAGGATCAAAAGGTATGGCAATCTGTAATGGATAGGGAATTTAAGTCATTGCGGGATCTAGAAGTGTTTGAAAATGCTCAATTACCTTCAGGTAAACATGTGATAGGCTGCAAATGGATATATAAACTTAAAACTGGAGTGGATGTGACTATTTAGCGGTACATTCCTTGCTACCTTCTGCTACTCAACTCTAGTCTCCAAAAGGAGATATATTTAACACACAGGCACTTTACTATCGAAAGATAATCAACTACATGGACTTGACTGAAATATTAGTTCACGTTTTCTATCTGAGGAATGTTTTTAAAATTCTGAGCAAATAGTTATCCAAAATATTGTATATCTTCATATTTCAGTCTTGTCATCTCATCACAATAAATACTATCGTGATAACTGTAGTTTCTATGGTATATACTCCAGTACGCAAGGGACAGTTACAATTATGATATATTTTAACTATTTATTAATGCAAAAGAAATTTCAGTTATTTGCACAGATACAAACTCCAAACAACTGCATTGTTAAACAACTCAAGAATCTTTGTTTCATTTCAGTATAATCCAGAATTATTTCTATATTCTTACTGTAAGAAATTAGTAGCTCCCTGTGCAGTTCAAAAAACTTCCTTAGTTATTGTGATTCAGATAATAATCAAAACCAAATCCAGTTGCGAAATAGCTACATAAAGTGTAGAATAGGATCTGATAATCTTCAGATTATCAAGGACATGGATCACAGCAATAAAAATAGATAAGGCATGTCTGTATAATATCACAATGCAGAAAGCTACGTATATTTCAGAAGCAAATCCGAACAAACAGTTATAATTGAATGATTAGATGAAGAGAGAAATATATATGCACAATAAGCCTTGGTGGCAGGTTGAGTGATTAGGGTTTTGATTATGTGGTTCTCAAGCAACTTCTACATATTTGATGTGCTTACAGGTCATCTTGGTTTACTAAGGAAATGTGCTTCATGGAGCAGATGAACAAATATCAAGGGCATAGGTGATAAAACAGAAAAGGGAACAGAGGGCCAATAATGTGTCATTGAAAAAGAAATGTTTTTTAGTTGCTTCTGTTGTGTCTCCTGAAAATCCTCTGAAAGATTACTGTGTGTGACTTCCTAATGTGATCTATGCACCACACAGCTTTTAAAGGATTTTTCACAGTCATTATAGTTGCTGGGAGGCAGATGTTCCTTAGGGTGTTGATCAGGAGGAGACCAACAAACACACTGACTTATACAGTTGGTTTCTGTGTATGTTGAGCGACTTGGAGTACTTGGAAGGATTTGAGCCACCACTACTTTAGATCTACCTGCCTATTGGATGATTCTATCCAGGAGGAACAAACTGAGGGAGGTGGGTTATTTTGGTTAGATTATTAATACTGCTTCAATCGAGGAGGGTGCAAAGACAGTGGTACATAGATAGAAATAGATATAAGCTGGACTTAAAATTCCTTGTCGGTGTAGCTAAGTAGGTAGTGGCATATTAATTCCAAGCACTCATGGATGAAATTATTTTTTTAGATACATTTCTGGCTGCTTTCAGGCAGGCCATAAAGAGATAAGATTGGAGTAGAATCAAAGAATATAAGGTTGGAGAGTCTTTTGTTCATGTAGTCCAATTCCTTTTCCAATGAGGAATCTACAATTAGACCATATCTGATCTCGTGCAATATGTTTAAACATTGCCTCAGGAGATGATGGACTTTCCTTCATTGGAAGTCTGTTCCACTGCTCCTACTATTGAGATTTTGTCTGGTTATTTATCTAAATATTGCTCCAGCTCAGTCATTGTACTGTGAGTATATTCTCTCTCCTTACTATTCAACAACTATAAAATTAACCACATCAGCTTCAGGAAGAATCCTGAAGTTCTGTTAACTGAGATATCCCCTTAAGGACACAAACCACAAATCTCTCTCATTTATAACCTGTTGTATCTTATGCATTCTGCAATATGGTTCCACATAGGATAATAATTAGGAGTTCACCATACCTTCTTCTGGAAGGGAACTCAGAAATTACAACAGGTCCAGAACATAGTGGTTAGAGTTGTGTCATATACTTTCTGAAGGAAGCAGCTAACACCAGCTACAGAAAGGTGTACCAGCCTGGGAGAGGACGCAGTAGGAACGTAATACAAGGTGTTCTTAGTGGGAGCTCCAGCTTTTTGCAATTCTTGCCCCTAAAAGCTTGATCTGCTTTCTGAACTTTGTTTTAAGAAGAATTTTAGAAATATCTTTTATATTCTAGGCTTTTTATTTGCTTATAGGCTGTTTTACATATTTTTATGATCTAATAAGATTATAAAATCATTAATGATCACAAGATAATTATTTATGATACTTGTATTTTATGAATACACATAAACCAGAGGTGGGTTTCAGATGGTGTGGTATGCGCGTACAGGATCCAGAAATCCAGAATGCATTTGCGTACCGGGTCTTTCAGAGGCTCCGTACCAGAACACTCTCTCCCCTAGCCTGCCCCCTTGCTTGCTCCCCTGTCCGCCCAGTCACCACTCGCTCTCTCGCCCTGCCTGTCTGCACCAGGCTTGCCCTGCCCACCCACTTCCTTTGCCGGAGCAAAGTATTCAGCGGTTGGGAGAAGCCCACGTGGCACATGCTCCCTTCTCTTTGACAGCTGCCTGGTTTCCAATAAAGGGGAGAAAGAAATCCATGCGTTTTTCCTCCCACTGCATGGATTTCTCCCCCCCCCCATTGGAAACCAGGTGGCTGTCAAAGAGGAGGGAGTGCACGGTGCATGGGCTTCTTCTATAACAGCTGAAGAAGGAATAGAAGAGGAGATTTGGCTGTTGGAAGAAGCCCACATTGCGCGCACTCCCTTCTCTTTGACAGCTGCCTGGTTTCCAAAGGGAGGGAAAACAAATCCATGTGTTTTTCCTCCCTCTCTAACGCATGGATTTCTTCTCCCCCCACATTGGAAACCAGACGGCTGTCAAAGAGAAGGAAACCCGCAGCGCATGGGATTCTTTTTTTTTTTTTTTTTTTTATAGATTTTATTGGTAAAAAGAAAATACAACATCCATAACTTGTAACAAAACAATACAACTACATTTCGAGATATTCCCATACTATCAAATCATTATAAACATCAAAGGTTAGGTATCTTTCCCTCCCTCTTTTCTTCCCTCCCCCCTTACTTCCTTCTCCCCTGCCTTCCCTCCTTTCTTTTCTCCTTTTCTCCTTTCCTTCCCCCTCCTTTCCCTCCCTCGCTCCCCCCCTCCTTCACACATACCTTCCCTCCTTCCCTGCCTCTTTCCCTCCTCCTTCCTTTTCTCTTAATCTCCCTCCTTTCCTCCCTCCTTCCCTCCTTCCTTTCAACTCTCCTTCTCTCTTTCTTTCCCTCCCTCTTTCCCTCTTTACTACCCTCTCTTCTTCCCTCCCTCCTTCCTCCCCCAGTTTCTTCTCTTTCTTCTCTCCTTCTTTCTTCCCACCTTCTTTCCCTTCTCTTCTTTCTCTTCCTCCTCTTTCTTCCCCCCTTCTTCTGCCTTTCCTATTCCTCTCCTTTCTCCTCTCCATCCAGACTTCCCTACTATCCTCCTTCCCTCCCTTCTAACCTTTGTTACATTTGCGTATTTTCCTCTGCTGAGGACAATCTGGTTCTCTTTCCCTTTCCTTGCTTGAAGAGGCAAGGATTATACGTCTTCTCGCCTCATCTAAAATGAAGTTTGATCACTAATTTCATGCAGGTAATTATAGCGAATTTCCTATCAGCTTTTTAAAGTTTTCCCAGCATTGTAGCGTGACAAAATTGCTCGACGGTGGGTTCTCGCCCCTGATACATTTCTCCTTTCGTTTATCTCTCAGTTGTTGTATATTGTTCATTTGAGTTATTGGTTTAATCGTGATAGGTTAGTTAGCTATCTCTTTTTATGTCTAGGTCTTCACTGACTCATCAAGCCATTTGTATAGCTTCTCCCAGACTGTATAAAAGTCTGTGTCTTCTTTGTCATTAATTCGCATCGTCAGTCTGTTCATTTCTGCTAGTTCTAAAATTTTATTCATCACCATAGTGTTGGTAGGGGCATTTTCACTCTTCCAGCACTGTGCGTAAACAATCCTTGACGCTGTCAGAATATGGACTAGGAGGTATTGGTCAGATTTGCAAATTTTTTGATCTATTATTCCTAATAAGAAAGTTTCCGGCTTAAAGCATAGTTTAATTGACAGGATTCCATTCAGCCATCCTAGTATTTGCTTCCAATATGCTTTGGCTACCGGACACGTCCACCACATATGGTAGTACGTGCCCAGCACCGTTTTACATTTCCAGCATATGGCTGAAACTTTTGAAGACATTTTCGCCAGTCTTGTCGGTGGAAGATGCCAGCGGTAGAACATTTTATATATATTTTCTTTATAGGCCGTCGACTTTGTCAATTTTAGATTCCATTCCCAGACTCTTTCCCAGTCGTCTAGATCTATTGAGTGGCCGATGTTTTGGGCCCAGGTTACCATGACTTCTTTTACTCTTTCTGCTTCCGTTTTTCGAATCAGTAAGCAGTTGTATATTTTTGAAATTAATTTCTCATCTGGTCCAATTAAAATTTTATCTAATTCCTGGTTCTTGTTCTGGAAGCCAGGTTGTGCTAGATCGAATTTATGTTTGTTTTGAATTTGAAGATATGGCCACCAATCGATGTTTATTCCCTTATCAGCCAAATTTTCCCTGGGGTTTAGTTTGTTTTGGTCGTCTAGCAACTGTTGGTAGGTAACAATTTTATCCAAGTTTATCAAATTCGGGTATATCAGGGCTTCCGTCGGAGATATCCATTTAGGTAGTTGCGTATAGTATCTCCTTCTAATTTCGAGCCAGTCCTTAATCAATACCCCCCTTAAATGGTGACTACTAAAATAATTGTGGATTTTATTTCCCTCGCACCATAAGTAGTTGTGCCACCCGTATTGCAGGTCGTGGCCCTCTATTGTTAAGATTCTTTTATTAGCTAACATTACCCATTCTTTTATCCACATAGTTGTTGCTGCTTGATGATATGTTTTCCATTCCGGTAATCCCATTCCCCCTTGAGTTCTTTTATCCTGCAGGTGCATATATTTTATTCTGGGCTTTTTACCATTCCATATAAAGTTACGAATCATTTTGTCCAAATCATTATAAAATTTTTCCCCTAGCTTAACCGGTGCCGTTTGAAATAGGTAGAGGATTTTTGGGAGAACATTCATTTTAATTACTGCGACTCTTCCCATCAGTGATAGTTGTAGTTTTGACCAGGTTTTTAAGTCCTTTTGGGTATTCTGTAACAACTTATCATAGTTGTCTTCTTTTATGGAAGAGCACTTCGCAGACAGCCAGATCCCTAAATACTTAATTTTTTTAGTTACCTTTAATTCCATTGTTTCCTCTAGTTCTCCAATCTGGTTTTTGGGGAAATTTTTTATAATCATTTTTGTTTTTTCCTTGTTTATTTTTAAACCGGCCACACACCCAAAGTTCTCAATGTCCTTCATCAAATTCGGTCCTGAAAGTAAGGGGTCTTCCACGATAAAGACCATGTCATCCGCGAAGGCCTGTACTTTATATTGTTCTTTTTTTATGGTCAGGCCCCTAATTTCCTGATTTGATCTTATCCGATTTAAAAGGACCTCTAGAGACGTAATAAATAGTAGTGGGGAGAGCGGGCACCCTTGTCTAACACCCTTTCCAATTTGTATCCTCTCCGTTAGTTCCCCATTGACTATAATATTTGCAGATTGCCGTGAATATATAGATTCTATAATCTTAATAAATTTATCGCCAAATTTCATCATTTTTAGTTGAGTGATTAGAAAGTTCCAATCTAGGTTATCAAAGGCTTTCTGAGCGTCGACAAAGATTAATGCGAGTTGTTTCTCGGATCTTGTTTGATAGAATTCCAGGGTGTCCATTATTATTCTTGTATTGTTTCTAATATGTCTTTTTGGGAGAAAGCCGTTTTGATCCGAATGGATACTTTGATTTAATATTATTTTTAGTCTTTCCGCCAATATTGATACAAAGATTTTGTAATCTGCATTTAACAGGGATATGGGTCTATAATTTTGGACCTTGCTACTGTCCGCCTCTTCCTTTGGTATTAGGGTAATGTAGGCTTCCCCCCATGATTTTGGGACCCTACCATTTTGCAATGTATCATTACATAGTTCTAATAATTTGTCTTCTATGGTATTTTGAAGTTTTTTATATATTTCCGACGGGAGCCCATCCGGCCCAGGTGTTTTATTGTTTTTTTGTTTTTGAATGGCCTTTTTCAGTTCTTCTTGTGTAATTTCTTTATCGAGCATCTCTCTCATCTCCTCCGACAAGACTGGGAGCTTCTGCTTTATAAGGTATTTTCTAATGTCCTGTTCATTAATTTCGTCTTGTTTATATAGTTTCCTATAATAGTTCTGTACTATCTTTTTCTTTTCTCCTATTTCTTGTTTCAGATTCCCCTCCTCGTCATACAGTTGTTTAATAATTCTTTTGACCTTCTCCTTTCTTATTTTGTGGGCCAACCATCTCCCAGTTTTATTTGCATGTTCAAAATAATTCTGCTTCATTTTCTTAATGTTTTGTGCTATTTCCTCTTGGGAGATCAAATTTATTTGGTGTTTAATTAACTCTCCTTTTTCCCTGTGTCTACTATTTTCTGGCTCTTTCTGGGTCAGCAGTTCCGTCTCTCTTAGTTCTTTGTTCAGTGTATTAAGTTTTTCCCTGTGCATTTTGTTTCTTCTTATTATATAGGCTATGGAAATTCCCCTCACAACTGCCTTCATCGTGTCCCAAACATTTTGTATTGAGGTCTGCTCTTTACCGTTTTCTTTAAAGAAGTAGCCCAGTTCCTTTTCTATTTGTTGTACAAATTGTTTCTCTTGTAGTATGTTCTGGTTTAATGTCCACCTAGCTTTTATCCTTGCCTTCCCTTTCCATTGCCATAAGACTGGGTGATGATCGGCCCACTTGTTGGTTATTATTTCAATATTTACAGTATCCATGAGTAGCTCCGAGTTTGACCAAACCATGTCGATACGGGACCATGAATTATGTGGATGGGAGTAAAACGTGTACTGATTCTTCCAGCAGTCAAAGAAGGAACAGGAGTGGAGGGCACTGGCCAACATCCCTGCCTCCTTCCTCCAGGAGTACAGACAGGGAAAAATCAGGGGGAGAGAGGGAGGAGAAGGTCGTCCCTAGCAGAAGCTCAGCTGTCTCCTCCCTCTCTCTCCCTGATTTCTCCCTGGCCACGCTTGCAGAGGAAGGAGGCAGCGATGCTGGCCGGCACTCACTTCACTTACTGCTCGCCACCGTCACCTCTGCGGCCTGCCGGCTGCAGCCCTGCCTGCACTGCTTAGGTGGGTGGCTGACCGGGAAAGCAGCAAAGGGGCAAGCGCTGCCCATCATCCCTGCCTCCTTTTACAAGCCACAGCAGGGGAGAAACAGAGGCTTCTTTGCCAGCCTCCCAGCTGATCCAGTCCCACTTACACATGTGCCTTGCATTGCAGCATGTACGGTGTGTGTGTGTGTGTGTGTGTGTGAGAGAGAGAGAGAGAGAAAGAGAGAGAGAGAGAGATATGCATGCCTTCTGTGGCATGCTCAATACCTTCAGACACCCACCAGGTCACCCACTAAGTGGCAGAGAAATCTGGCTTTGGCGAAAGGAAAAAAAGGTGTTTGAAATTAGCCCTCTCTGCCACTCTGCTAAAAAGGTGGGAACCAAGGCCAAGAGATAACAGGATGACTAACCACATTCGGTTAGCCCCCAGAGCAGGAAGAGGCTGAACTGGGAGCTCTGTGAATTGGCTTGTAGGACACAGAATGCCCTGATCATAGGGTTTATTGGGCAGTGGTTTTAGTTCATAGAATATAATTACAAATATAATTAGAAGGAATGTGTGTTTGTGAGAGAGGGGGCAGAGAGAGAAATAGTGAAGGAAAGAGAGAAATAAAGAGAAAGGAAGGAAGGAAGTGGGAGAGATACACACAAGAAAGGAAGGAAGGAAGGAAGGAAGGAAGGAAGGAAGGAATGGAGGGAGAGTGAGAGAAAAAAGAGAGAGACAAAAATAGAGAAAAAAAAAGAGAAAGGAAAAAAGAAAGAAAAAAGAAAAAAGAAAAAGAAAGAATAAAGAAAGAAAAAGAAAGTGGGAGAGAGAGATGAAAGAAAGAAATAAAGAAAGAAGGAAGGAAACAAAAAAGGATAGAGAGACAAAAGGAAGGAAGGAAGGAAGGAAGGAAGGAAGGAAGGAAGGAAGGAAGGAGAACTTATGACCACAATTGAGTCCCAAATTTTGATTGGTAAGCAAGCGCGTCACTACGTGAGTTTCACCACATTTTCCAAGTTGGCCACGCCCACCCAGTCACACGACCACCAAGCCACTCTCACACAGTCACATGACCGCTGAGCCACTCCCACAAAGTAGGCCACACATACAGAATAGGTTCTAAAATATTTTGAAACCCACCACTGAGATAAACTTAGTATTTATTGTTTACTGGGTAGTATTCAGAATTTTTGATGTAGTTATCTCCCATGGTTTGCCAGAAGTGTGCAGAAAAGAAATATGAATGAAATAAATAACACATAAAGAAACATAGAATTACTTCTATGTAATAGAAGTAAGAGCCAAGGTGGCGCAGTGGTTAAAATGCAGCACTGCAGGCTACTGCTAGATCAGCAGGTCAGCGGTTCAAATCTCACCGGCTCAGGGTTGACTCAGCCTTCCATCCTTCCGAGGTGGGTAAAATGAGGACCCAGATTGTTGGGGGCAATATGCTGACTCTCTGTAAACCGCTTAGAGAGGCCTGAAAGGCCTATGAAGCGGTATATAAGTCTACTGCTATTGCTATTGCTATTGCTATTACTTAAATAGATACGCTTGGTGCAGTAGATCACAAGAGCTATATGATGATTGTTTGGCTAAGACAAATAACTGTATAGCAATATACTTTTAATACTATATACTTCAGATCACAGGTGGGATTCAACCGTTTCTCACCGAATCACCCGAACTGTTAGTTAATTGCTTATGCAGTTAGGAGAACCGGTTAAAAATAAAGTGCAAGAGAGGTTTTTTTCCTCTCTCTCCCTTCAGTTAATAGCTCCACTTAACAGTTGGAGCTGGAATGCAGCCAGTACACACTGAATCAAATCAATAAACAACAGGGAAATCCAGCAATCACCCATCTGCTATACTTAGTCTTTGTTCTGTTGCAACATATACAATACAATACAATAGCAGAGTTGGAAAGGATCTTGGAGGTCTTCTAGTCCAACCCCTGCTTTTATTCTATTCTAAATCAATGTTCCCTCTATTTTTTTTTTCAGTGTGTACGGAAAAGTATGGTGTTTGAGCGGCACATTTTCATGCCTAAGCACCTGATTTTTTTTCACAGATGTTTCACAGAGCAATTGATTTGTAGGATCTGAATTGGAATGGAGAAAAATGGTTTTGTGTGCGTGTGTGTGTGTGTGTGTGTGTGTGTGTGTGTTTGAGTGAGCGAGGGATCCAGTAAGGGAACTGCGCCTATTTAGAAAAGGTAAATTATTGCAAACATGATCATCAGTCGAAGATAAGTAAGGGGACAGGTTGGGTGGTAGAGAGAAAGTGATAAAAGAGTGGGAAAGAGAAAGAGAGGAAGAAAAAAGAGGGAAGAGAAACAGAAAGACACGGAGAAGGAGAGAGAAAGTGACAGAAGAAAGTGACTCTTGGAAGGAATGACCCGGCTTGGCTCCCGCTTTCAATCTGCCGTCCAACGACCAAACGGAGAAGTGAAGAGGAAGGAGAGACAAGGCAGGAGACCGCCTGCTGCCAATTACCTCCCAAAGACCTATCAGATCCCAAAGACTAGGCCTCCTCCGAATTCCATCCGCCGGCCAATGCTGATTGTCGACCACCCGGAGGAGGGCCTTCTCTGTGGCTGCTCCGACCCTTTGGAACGACCTTTGGAACGACCTCCCCATGGAGATCCGGACCCTCACCACTCTTCAGGCTTTCCACAAAGCCGTCAAAACCTGGCTGTTCCAACAGGCCTGGGGCTGATGAGTTCCCATCCCCACTCGAATTGTGTGGCTGTTGACTGCTTTTAAATTGTTTTCGTATTTTGTTTGTTTGTTTTTGCTTTTTTTGTCTGTATTATTCCCTTCCCCTTCGGTTTGTTAGCCGCCCTGAGTCCCTCCGGGAATAGGGCGGCATACAAGTGTAATAAACCTTGAACCTTGAACCTTGAGGAGAAATGAAGCTGGAGCCAAGCCAGGTCATTCCTTCCAAGAGGCAACTTTCCCATCGAATGACTCGTTGCCCTAGATTCGAGGAGACCCTTTGCAGTCCCTCTCGTCTGGCCGGGATGCCAGTGAGAGTGTTGGGCTGAAGGAAGGAGGGATACACAAGCTCGCGCTCTTCCCCTTCCACCCATCTCTCAAGTGGCAAATCCGAGCAGCCGCTGCTGGGAGCCCATCCCATGCCTTCTCCCAACCCCCACACTCCTCTCAGCTACTTTCTGCCTTGTGGACCTAGAACTGATTGCTGTTTCCAGGCTGGCTCTCCTCTCCTATTATCGTGGAAGGAGTCTCACAAAACCCACTGCGCGGCAGTTGGAAACTGCTGCGCGGTTTTTTGTTGCCATGTGCGCAGCTGCAGCTTAGAGGGAACATTGTTCTAAATATTGGAACAGTGCTATTTTATTGTGCTATTTTATTGTGAGCTGGACTGAGAAATTTCCTAATGGTGAGACCAATCAAGTTGGCCATGTCCACCCAATTACATGACCTATTTCCCACAGAAAACACAGGGAGCCACAAAACCTGGGTAGGTGTGACTGGGGTGGGGAGGTCATGTGATTGGGTGGGAGTGAGATCAAGTGGGCCATGACCACCCACTCACATGACCACCAAGCCACGCCCACAGAACTGGTAGTAAAAAAAATTGAATCCTACCACTGCTTCAGATATCAGATATGTGAGCTGTTCTGACCATCTTTAATTGTACTAAAATGTCATCAGACGATATTCAGTGCCACTTCAGAGAATGCTAGCATAATTCAGAATTTTTAGTTTGCAACCAACATCAGTCTATAGGGAATGTTCGGAGTTTTCATACTTCCTTTATGCCACTTCATCAATTTGGCTATAATTCAGGTATGGGAAAACAAGTTTCTACACGTGCTTAAATGTGTTTCTTCAAGGCCCATTTGAGACTTTCAAAGTTATTTTCGAGCAGAAAGGTATGATCAGATGTTTAACATACATGGATAGGAGCCAAACATGTTTAAACCGAAGCAATTTAAGTTACCATCTATGATGAGAATTGTCACCTATTTCTTTAGTCAGTTATTTACAGAGTTTAAGATGATACCAGGAAAAATATGCTCTCGTTTAAACTGTATTCCAAGTAAAAGAAGAAAAACATTGGGTAATCTTATTTTTTAAATGTAAAATTAAGAATTCCTTGCATTAGAAACAGATTCAAAGCAAATAGCTGAAATAGTAGCTCTAATTCGATAACTTAAATTCAATCGTCTAGTGAAAACTAGAATGGTACCAAGAAAAGCCATATATAGGTATTTTTTTGTGCTCAAAGATATTCTGAAGAATTCAAATATTGATGAATTCATGTAATATGTTGATTGATGGGTAATTGAGAATGACTCTTTTAAAAAAAAATCCCTCTACAAGAACAGAAAAAGAAAAAACAAAAACATATAACACCATGTTGTAAGCAAAATACGAAGTAGGAAAAAATTAAAATATCTTTTCCTTCCCCCATTTTTATATGCATAACATATAAGACAGAAAGTTGTATAAACTCTTTCAGATTTATATTTAATCACTGCCAAATATTAAAATTAAATTCCAATATATACAGTATGTTTTAAGTAGATTCCATATTTATGATTAAAACTTCCTTGGAGTATATTAACAAATAAAAAGCTAAATTAAAATTTCCACAGAGAATTATATGTTCAATATAATCAATTTTAACTTTTGTTGAGCATAATAAAACTGACTATCCAAACATTTAATCACCAAAATTTTAAAAAATGTTTTCAGTGTGAGATATGTCTCAGTTTTGTGAATTTATCAATGAAAATAACTATACCTCAAATTTCATTTTTAGGTCAGTAAACCCATAACTACTACCATACAGTATTTCTACAAGTACTAAATATATATCTACATCTGCATAATTATGTTGTTTTTCTGACCATCAAGGATTAAAGCTCATGTAAAATCAAATGTGCTGATTCTTTATTTTGCTCCTGGCCAAATAGAAATGATGAATATATAAATAGCCTTTTGACTTATTTGTTTTGCAACTGAAGAACATTTTAATCTCATTCATAGCTGCCTCATGTGAGCATCAGGTTTCCTAAGCACTAGTACCATTAGCACCCACGCTAACAGTTATTCAGCTGAATGAGTAGTTTAATGCGGAAAGTGAGTTGCTATGGAGAGTCATACAAGCAAGTAAGATTTATCAAGGGCACTGGCACACAGGTTTAGGCAATCTATTGCTTCTGTTGATATTCCTTGTCTTTCTCTCCCCCAGGTTAAGAAAACAATTGGTCCATTGCTGGGAGAGAGTGGGAAGAAGGTGGCAAGCAACAGGGAGAAAGCAGAACTATTTAACTCATTTTTTGCATCTGTGTTTACACAAAGGGATAAAACAGTCCAACCTATCAAAAACAGCACCGCAAAAATCAGATTAGGAAGACAAATTGAAATAGGGAAGAAAATGGTAAGTGAGCATCTGTCTACCCTAGACAAGATTACACACCAGGGTTCTGAAGGAACTGGCAGATGAGATCTCAGAACCACTGAACTATATCTTTCAGAGACCCTGGAGCACCGGGGAACTGCCAGAGGACTGGAAAAGAGCTGATGTGGTTCCCATCTTCAAAAAAGGAAAAAAAATAGATCCAGGAAACTATAGACCTATCAGTCTGACCTCAATACCAGGAAAGATTCTGGAAAAGATAAGCAACAAATTAGCGAACACCTAGAAGTAAACAAAGTAATAGCCAAAAGCCAACATGGGTTTGTCAAAAACAGATCATGCCAGACTAATCTTATTGCATTCTTTGACAAAGTGACAAAATTAGTATACCAGAGGAATGCCATCGATATAGTTTACTTGGACTTCAGTAAGACATTTGATAAGGTAGACCATAACCTACTACTAGATAAAGTACAAGAATGTGGGTTGGACAGCATCACCACCAGATGGATTGGTAACTGGCTGACCAACCACACTCAACGTGTAGTCCTCAATGGAACTGCATCTACATGGAGGGAAGTATCCCAAGTGGAGTACCCCAAGGCTCTGTTTTAGGTCGAGTAGTCTTCAACATCTTCATCAATTATTTGGATGAGGGAATAAATGGGGAACACATCAAATTTGCAGATGACACCAAGCTGGCAGGAATAGCCAACACTCCAGAAGACAGGCTAAAGATAACAGAAGGATCTTGATAAACTTGAACATTGGGCACTATCTAATAAAATGAGATTCAATGGTGAAAAGAGTAAGGTTCTACATTTAGGCAAGAAAAACGAAATGCACAGGTACAGTATAGGTAGTACCTTCCTCAATAGTAGTAACTGTGAGAGGGATCTTCTAGTCCTAGTGGACAACCATTTAAATAAGAGCCAGCAGTGTGCAGCAGCGGCCAAAAAAGCCAACACAGTTCTAGGCTACATAAACAGAGGGATAGAATCAAAATCACGTGAAGTGTTAATACCACTTTATAATGCCTTGGTAAGACCACACTTGGAATACTGCATTCAGTTTTGGTCGCCACAATGTAGAAAAGATGTGGAGACTCTAGGAAGAGTGCAGAGAAGAGCAACAGAGGGGATTAGGGGACTGGAGGCTAAAGCCTATGAAGAACGGTTGCAGGAACTGGGTATGTCTAGTTTACTGAAAGGAATGACTAGGGGAGATGTGATAGCAGTGTTCCAATATCTCAGGGGTTGCCACAGAGAAGAGGCAGCCCAACTATCCTCCAAGGCACTTGAGTGCAGAACAAGAAGCAATGGGTGGAAACTAATCAAGGAGAGAAGCAACTTAGAACTGAGGAGAAATTTCCTGACAGTTAGAACAATTAATCAATGGAACAACTTGCCTCCAGAAGTTGTGAATGCCCCAACACTGGGAGTCTTTAAGATGTTGGATAGCCATTTGTCTGAAATGGTATAGGATTTCCTGCCTAGGTAGGGGGTTGGGCTAGAAGACCTCCAAGGTCCCTTCCAACTCTACTATTGTCTGTATAGTATTGTATTGCCTTGTATTTTGCTCTTTGCCTAGTCTCCCCCACCTTTGGAAGGGCCTTCAGGGGTAATCTCTAACCTGATTGGAGGCTCTTCTCTTCCTCCATTGGAGCTGCTTGTGTCCTCCCAGCTGCAGGGGGCTGCCATCTTGGGCCACGTGGGGCCTCTCCTCCCCCTTCTTCCCAAATGCTCTGCGGGGCAAATACCATAGCCCCGCCCTCAAGAATTAGCAACAAAAGAAACCCACAGCTTGTTCCACTAAGAGCTGCCGCCTCGTGCTGAGAGGCTTCTCACCCCCCCTCCTCTTTCTCCTACTTAAAGGGGAGTGTTCTTAAAGGAGAAGTCTCTGGATCAGGAAGGGGCCAAATAGGGCTTGCATAAATCGTGAGGCAAGGTTGCTGGAACACCAGATGACAAAGCCGAAGGGGATCCTCGCCTGGGGGGGGAGGAGTTCCTTTCTTCCGCCCTGCCCGAGTGGCAATATTTTCTCAGGTTGGGGGGGAGGGGGGGTTCTTCCTGCTGCAGGCCTTGTGGCAGCTGCATCTGTGATTCATCTTGGAGGTAGGCTGGAGGGGGGGATTGATTCACCGCCTGCCTCTTTAACCCCCTTGATGGAGATATGCCTCCTTTTGGCCTTTGCCTGCCTCTCCCACTCTTGGCTAATGCCTCTGCAATGGTCTCTAACCTTTTTAAGGGCTCCTCAGAGCCTCCAATGTTGTTGCTGCAGGGCTGAGAGCTGGACTCCTGCTGGCCTCCTCTGAGCTGCTAGGGGCCGCCATCTTGGACCACGTGGTTTCAAGATGGCCCCCGGCTCCAAATTCAAAAGGCTCCTCTTTACTGGAGCACATGGAAATGGCTTGTGCCTTTGCAGGCTGCCCATGCAGCTGCCGCTGCCGTTGGAGGCTCTCTCTCTCGCCTCCCCCTGCCTCCCGCAGCTCTTTCTGAGCCTCTCAGGTTCTCACCTTGTTCACTGGTGATTGCTGCCAGTGCAGGCTCTCCAGGGCGTTTTAACAAGCCGCGGTTCGTGGCTCAACCCCTGAGGGGAGTGGAGGAGCGCTCCTGCTCCTGAGAAGCCTCTGCGGCAAGGGCTTGCCTGCAAGAGGCTTGTGCCCTGTCCTCCTGCTTGTCCGGCAAAGGTCCTCACAGAGTGACTCTGTCTCACTCAGTGGCCAGGGCAGCGTGCCGCCCCAGGGGGCTTGTGGCAATCCAGTCCTTGCAGGAGGAGGCTGTGTGCGATGTAGGGAGGCAGGTTTCGCTGGGTCCAAGCTTATTTTCCTTAATCCTCTGGAGGTCCAGAGTGGTGCAACCTTTCCAGTGAGTGGATGAGTCAAATATGGGGAATACCCGGTGGCCAGGGGGCATGGCCCAAAGAGTTTATCTTACTCATCCAATCATGAGAGAACAAGGTCAACCCATTCTGGATACTCCTCCCCCCTCACTATGGAGAACCAGCAGAAACCCAGACTTGCCACACCCACAAACTAGTTCCCTTGCCACTGCTGGGCCATCACTATTCTGGTATGAATATCGGGTCCAGTCTTAAAACGACTTGGTCTGGATGGAACACGCATAAGTCATGCCTGACTGAAAGGGCAGCCAAATCAGAAATATGTCTGGCAGATGTTATAGCCACCAAAAATAATGTGTTAAAGGACAATAGTTTCAAAGAAGTGGATCTCATAGGTTCAAAGGGCGAGGAAGTCAGAGCCTCTAGGACACGAGGCAAGTCCCAAGTCGGATACCTATGGATGATAGGGGGATCAGGTTGGATGCTCCACAGAGAAATCTCCAGATCAAGTGATGAGACGGTAGATGGTTGGAGGCAAGACCGTCTAGGACAGAAGCCAAAGCAGCCACCTGTCGGTGTAACGTATCAGGGGTAAGGCCCTGATCAAGCCCCCTCTGTAAGAAGTCCAATATCTGTGGAATGGACGCTTCAAGTGTGTCAATAGTCTTGTTGGTATATCACAGTGCGAATGCCTGCCAAGTGGCATCGTAAATGCAGTTAGTAGAGCTTCTGCATGATGTCTGAATGGTAGCAATGACATTAAGGGAGATGTTATCAGCTGTTAAGGCTTGCCGCTCAATCGCCATGCGGTTAATTGTAGCCACTGGGGGTCGGGATGACAAACTGACCCTTGGTGTAGAGACAGGAGAGACTGTGGAATGTGCCATGGAGTGGAGATTGACAAAGTCACTAAGTCGGCATACCAAGGCCGGTGTGGCCAATTCGTGGCCAATTTGGCACACAAACAGGCAGGGGGGAACACGTTCCTGGCCTCTGATGCAGAAGTCCAACCTATTGTGCCAGTGGGTAGAATCTCACCTGTTATCTCTAAGGGGAGAGCACATCTCAGGGGCCTCCAACATCCAGGCAGACTGGCTGAGCCGGACCAGGATAGATCCATCCAAACCTCTTCCATCGACTGACACTACGATTCGGTCTCCCAGTCCTAGACCTGTTTGCGATGGCAGACAACAACCAGGTACCCAGGTATTACTTGCGGTTCATGGATCCCATGGCAGAAGGCATAGATGCCCTCAGGTGCCATTGACCCAAAGGTCTCCTGTACGCATTTCCACCCCTTCCCCTCATTCAGAGAGTAATTCGGAAAATGTTGGAGCAGGAGGCAGAACTGGAGATGACCTGATATGGGCAGCTAGGGCAGCCAGCAGCTTTGTGAATACTGGAAGTGCCTCCCCCAGAAGAGAAATGGAAATACAGTATTTATGGTGGTCTATGTAGATGGGAATATGGAGGTAAGCTTTGATCAATGTGAGGAAGTCGCCTTTCCTGACTACCTGCAGGATGGTGTGCAGAGAATACATTTTGAACAGCCAGTAGACAATATGGCGGTTCAACGATATTAGATCCAAAATTGCTCTCCATCCCCTGGAATTCTTCGGTACCACAAATAGGCGGGAATAAAAACCCTGCCCTTCCTGATGGGGAGGAACAGGTTGGATGGCCCAGATCTCCAACAGGTGCTGAATGGCCTGTTCCATCAGTACCCTCTTGTGAGGACACCGAGAGACCGGGCATGGCACGAAGTGTTCCTGGGGGATGGAGAGGAATTCCAGCATGAGGCCAAATTTGACAGTTTTGAGTACCCAATTGTCTGTTGAGGTCTTTTCCCAGTGGTGGGCAAAGAATGCCAGGTGGCCTCCGATCGGAAGAGAGTCCAGATTGTGAAAATTGGCGATTGCTTTCTCCGTGGTAAGACTTCTTGGGGGGAAAACGCTGTGCGTTTCTGTTAGATCTGTCCTGGTGAGATCCTGACTGGGAGTGAAGGACTGATGTTGTGGATGGGAGAATGATATTCCCCCATTCACCGGCCAAAATGGCAACCTCCTATAGTAAGGAGCGGGACAACTGTCCTATTTTTTATAGATGGATGAAAGGACCTTGCGCTTGTTTTTAGATTCCGTGAGGTACGGATCCAAAGGGCTACCAAATAATTGGGTGCACTGAAGGGGGAGGCTGCCAGGTGCCACTTGGTATGGACATCCGCCTGCCATGGCTTGAGCCAAAGCAGACACCTGGCCATGACCGAAGAGGCCATGGCTTTGGAAACGAACCTGGCAGTATTGAGAGAAGAATCAGCCGCAAATTCAACGGCTGCCCTAATCTGATCCTTATACGATCTAGTGTCAGTAGGAGAAATGTGCTCCTGAAGCTGTTCAATCCAGACTAGGACCGCTCTAGAGAAAAAGGAAGTGGAGGCCCAGGCCCCTGCCTGATAGTTTTTGACTAAGGTTTGATCTGACCTTTTCTCCTCAGGCTTGAGGACCTCTTCAGAGGCTCTGGAGACTGCAGTAAGGGATGAAAGTGCTGCAACCGGTGCGTCCACTGGGGGAGACTTGAAGAATTTGGTGACTTTCAGTTCAATGTTATAGAGACGTTTGTCGAGGTTGGTTGGCTGTTGACACGTGCCGGGGGACTCCCACTGTTTCTGGATCACGTTCAGGAAGATCTTGGGAACAGGGATCACCTCCTTTTCCACAGTAGATTTGGTGAATGGAATACTGGGACCCTCAGTTGTAGCCAGTTCTACTAGTTTTTCCTGTGAAGTAGAAGCTGAAGCAGAAGATGGTAAGTTAGCAGCTTTAATGGCCTTAAGCAGTAGGGACTTAAAACGCTCAGTTTTAAATAATCAGGCAAAGGCCATCTGGGGTGACTACCTCGTCATCAGACAGATCTGAATCCCGCAGATTTTCTTGTTCACCACCAACTGAGGCCTGATAAGTAGAAGCAGAGGGATCAGGTTCTTGAACAGCTGCAGAAGATTTATGCTTGTGGCTATGTGCAGGTTGGATGCTCTGTTGTAGGCCAGCAGCCATGACCTGTTTGATGGTTTCAGCAATGATGGTTGCCATATTTGCAGGAGAGGTATACATTGCTTGGGGAATCCCTGAATCATGCACAATAGGGAAGGAAGCCTGCTTAAAGGTGCGTTCCTTATTGAGAGGGACATTAAAGAAATTGCCTCTGTTGTCAGGTTCTATAGAAGAAGAGGACTCAGAAGAAGACAATTCCCCATCTGAATCTGCCAGTGAAGAGCAAGGGCCCATAGGAGGCAAGACAGGTGGATCTGGGGAGACAACTTGGAGATCCTTGGGAGAAGAGGGGAGGGCTGGGCAGTTAGAACTTGTTGTTGTTTTTGGGCCCTCTGAAATTCTTTCTCAAGAGCCTTCTGCCTTTGCTCTTCTGCCCTGGTAGTGGCTTTAGAGACCTTGGGATTTACCCCTGAGGAAGGAGCCTCTTTGGCTTGCCTCTTCCTACTGCTCTTCACCCCCGATGGCTGGTCCACCTGGAATGATCCTGGGTCTCTGGGCACTTGTAACAGCTGCTGCAGAGTTCGGGCCTTTTTCAAAGTGTCCAAAATGGCTGACTTTTTTTCTTCCGAGGCTTTTCCAAGCCTCAAAATTGCCACTGCTATCTTCGTGGGCTTTTCTGACCTGCAAAATGGCCACCGACACTCAAAGTGGTCAGGCGCTCCACAGAATGGCTACAGACCTCGCTTGGAATTGCTGCGTGTGAAAGGGCTGGTTGCGCGTCTCTTCAAGTGCCCAGAGTCCAGGAGCGCCTTGGAGAAACAGCTATGTAGCCGTAGCTCATGAGCTGGCCAATCCGACTGCAAGGCAGGCTTCCAGAGCGAACTCATGGCCGCAGGCAGTCAGATGGCTGAAGAGAGGCAGCCTGGAAGCAGTTTTGAATTTCCTTCCAATTTGGTCAGAAGAAAAAAAAATGATTTAAAAAGCCAATTTAAAGGAAAAAAAATGTAAAAAATCGCCAATTAATGCTATAAAGCTAAAATATGGAGGAGAGATCAATTCTCACTGCTAGTCCTGGTTGGACCGAGTTTGAACTGGGGAGGAGCCACAAGGGCCCGATGACATCATAAGTATAAACTCAGTCCAATTGGTTACTGGATGAAGTAAAACCAGTCTGGCTGCTGTCTCCATGATCACAGGAGAATAAATGTATTCAGCATAGGAAAGATGAACTGTTTAGGAAGAGCGCTTTCCCTTACATGATCCTGATAGTTTTCCAGAGTTATAGGATCTGCTAATTAAAAATAGCAAAACAGAACAGAGCACTACAAAAATTCCATGTGTCTTGTGATCCTGAAATAGTCAGACATCACAAACAAAGGCAAATCAAAATATGAGAACCTAAATAATTCCCCAAATTGTAAATTAAGTGTCACAGATAATAATAAATACTAGATGACCAGTATTAAGAACAAGGTAACAGTAATCCAAGCATTTTGAGAAGAGTCCTTTGAGATAATTCAAGAACATACAGCGTTTAAAAACTTGTAATGGTTATACTTTTTGTCACTCTAAAGATAATATAATAATGTATATAATCTAGTTTCCATACCCATCTATGATCATTTCTTGTTGGCTACTTTCTAGTTTTTATATCTACATTAAAGCAGATTATTTTCTATACATACAACAATTTCTGGAATACTTCTCTGCTTCATGTAGCAGAATGTCCATCATATCTGTCATTTATGTGGCTGAGTGGTCACTTGGAACATGCAGACACAGATTCATGAATTTAAAAATATCTCATTTGTACAAATTTAATGATTTCATGACAGGGCTACATATACTATTTAGATCTGAAGTAAAACCAGATTGAGCCATATGAATAATTCTACATAATTATTTTTAACGGTATAGCCAATTATTTGGTTAATAATCCACATTGAAAAGTAAGGTGGGCCTGTTAGATATCAATTCTTGTGAATTTTTTAAGGTTCAAAATTATCTTAGATGATTTCTAGTAAGACTGGTAAGAAGTTTCCTTTGTGCGAAGTATTGCCCAAAAATAGAAATATAGACTATTTAATTTTTTAAAAAAGTTTTAAAACTCCCCTAACAGTTCATCAGAGACTTTCCACTTTGAATTGAATTAACTATCACTGAAATTTCTGAAATAGAAAAGGGTGATTCCCTAAATTATATATCTTCTGAAGTTAATTCTGGGAATATTTATTTAAATATTGATTAATTTTTACTAGTGATGGATTCTTTGAAAATATAATTGCTGAAAAAGAGTTTGAACTCTTTACTTATATCTTTGGTTCTATTCACTACTTGTCCATTGCTGTTTTTAATTTTCATACACCCCCAAAAACTCAAAAGCAAATTTCTACAGTGTTAGAGATTTGAACACTATATAATTTTAAAAAATATTAGGCAGCATAATTGCTGAGAATGTTAACAAATTATTACCCAATAATTATATACCAACATGGAAAAGGTTAAGTAAGAAATGCAAAACTGTACTTGAAAACATGTTAACATTTTAGAGAGAACTGCAGTGGTAAAAATGAAAATCCTTTCATGGCTCAAATTTCTATTCTAATGTTTCCCAATGGAAATTTCAGAACAAGATTTAAGCATTTGGGAGGAAAAATAGAAAGCTTCTGTTCTGATGCAACTGTCAGCCTCTGCTTCGCTGTTGCTTCGGCTGCCATGAAACGGGGAGGGAGGGCATGGTATTTGGGAGGGGTTACTCATTGTGCTGGAGGAAGGTTCTGGAGTTCAGTTGCCTGTCGGACTACGCATGCGTAGGAGATTCCCGCCAGGACTAACGGCACCGACATTCCATCTTTGTGATGCCTTTTGAAGTTATCTCACACCTGGCACTTGGGAGAATTATGATTGGACTGTAACTGTGATGCCAAGGGGTGGGGAATGGGCTATTCTATATATCAATCGCTTTCGCGCCTAAATAATCAGACTTCGCTTCGCTATGCCTTTAATCATTTATAATTAGTAAAAGTACACTTGATTTCTACTCATGGAGTCTCGTGGTCTTCTTTCCTAATTATCTAATGGAGAGGATCTGACAGTAAGCGAAGTCTCACTCACACCCCACCAGGAGATTTCAACCTTCCGTGGGGGGTGTACTTACAAGAAGAAACGAGGGAGATGTCTTTGCGAGCAAGCGATGAAGAGATTGAAAGCGCAGACCCATCATTACCTGGAAGAATGGCTGGACTGGGAATAGCGGACCCTGCGATTCCCCCTCGATGGTCCCTAAATGTGGGGCAAAAAGAGGACAGCGAAAGTTGGGATGCTGGAGTTACTAGGAGAAAACAAAGGGCGAAGCCAGTCGAATTGGAGGAAATCTTGCCCGAACGAAAACCCCGAGAAAGAGACCAAACGGAAGACTTTGAACAAAGGTACTCTATGCAAAAATTTAGGGAGGGTGAAGAGGCCGAGGGAGGATGGGAGCAAACTAACCCAGAAACAGCTTCTTCCCCCCCCCCAGCCAGGGCGGTTGCCAGAGCAGGGGGGCCCCCCCAGAAGACGCAGAATGGCAAAGGTCCCTCCCTTAACTGTAAAATATGACGGGAATCCCAAAAAACTGGGTCTCTTCGTTATACAAATTTATAACTATATGGAAATTTATGGGCCCGATTTAGAATCAGATGAAATGAAAGTGCGAATGGTGTTACTTGCTTTGGAGGAAGAGGCGGCCGAATGGATGATCAGCCTGCACCAAAGCAATTCCCCCCCCCCGAGGAATTTTGACGCTTTTATGACTGCGTTTAAAAGAAGATTTGATGACCCTCTAATTGAGAAACGGGGAAAGTTGAAATTTATGACTCTCAGGCAGGGAGATAGACCGGTGACTCAGTATATTCAGGAGTTTCAACAACTTTCTTGTTATATGAGAGGCTGGTCTCAGGATGCTTTTTTGGACCAGTTTGCATTAGGATTAAATGAGAACATTTATTAACAATGTGTTAACAGCCACCTTCCCAAGCGCGTTACAGCTTGGTATGAAAATGCAGCAGACGTTGAGCTCAATTTGATTAGACTTCAACGTGCGAGGGAAGAGAAAGCAGGAAAATCACCCCCCCCCCAACTCAGAAGCCCCCTTTCCGAATCAAGAGTGAAGGAAAGGGAAGCTCCACCGGTAAGGGCAAGCTGCTCACATGCTTCTGTTGCGGGAGGGGAGGCCACCGCGCCCCAGATTGCCGCGCTAAACTTCCCGTGACCACCCGCACCGTGCCAAGAGGGAAGGGAAGACGAGCAGGGCCCCAGAAAAGAAGAAGAAAGAGGTTGCTTTCGCTGCTGATAACACCCCCCCACGCTTCAGACAGGACGTGGAGGAAGAAGCTGACGCCACCGCCAGCTCCTCTGATGACTCCGATGACGACGCCTCGCCTCACTGGGTGAGTTCAAATAAAGGCCCCATGTTGATCCCAATAGAATTAAGGGTACCGCCCGATGGGGTGTCAGAACAGCTTCCCGCCCTCCTTGACTCGGGCTGTTCCAGATGTATGATCAACCCTGCAATGGTGGAGAAACTAGGCTTCAAATTAAGAACTTTGAAAACCCCTATTGTGTTTTGCCAAATCGATGGGTCCATTGCAGGGGGTGGCCCGGCCCATTTCTATACTGAACCTCTAGAGATGAAGATGGGCACCCACGTAGAATTGATCTCTTTTATTGTGGCTCCTGGGATGGACAGACCCCTGATTTTAGGCCTCCCCTGGCTTCGCAAATGGAACCCTCGCACTAATTGGAGGGAGGGATGGCTGCGCATTCGCACAAGCACAGCTCCAGACAGGGAGGGTGATTCCCCAGAGCCTGCTGGCTCCAGCCCCGCATTGGCCGCCACGGGCCAAGAGAGAATTGAGGGGGAGGAAAAGATTCCAAAAGAATATTGGGACCTGAAAGGAGTTTTTAGTGAAAAATCTTCAGATAAGCTTCCGCCCCACAGACCTACTGATTGCTCCATCGATATTTTGCCCGGGGTTAAGCTTCCAAAGCCCCAAATATATTCAATGTCCCCTAGAGAGATGGAAGAAATGAGGAAATTCATTGATAAAAACTTGGAAAGGGGCTTCATCGAGCCAGCACGGCCCAAGGTAGCTGCACCAGTATTGTTCAGAGAGAAGAAAGATGGCTCCCTGAGATTATGTGTTAATTTCAAAAACCTGAACTGTATCTCTGCTCAAAACCTGTACCCGTTACCATTGATGAAGGACATGTTGGCCCAATTGGGAAAGGGCCGCATTTTCACTAAATTGGACCTCAGAGAAGCATACTATAGAGTCCGCATAAAGGAGGGGGATGAGTGGAAGACTGCTTTCAACTGCCCCCTCGGTTGCTTCCAGTTCCGGGTGATGCCCTTTGGCCTGCAGGGGGCGCCTGCAGTTTTCATGCAATTAATTAATGAGATCTTGCATGACCATCTTTACAAAGGCGTTATCGTATATTTGGACGATATCCTTATTTACACTCAGACTTATGACGAACACATCACGTTGGTCCGCACTGTCTTGAAAAAGCTCCGCGCCGCTGAACTGTATGCCAAGTTGTCCAAGTGTGAATTTCACCAGGAGAAGATTGACTACCTGGGGTATCGTATCTCCCCCGCTGGTATTGAGATGGACCCCGCTAAGGTGAAAGCAGTCACTGAGTGGGAGGCGCCCCGTACACGCAGACAATTGCAGAAATTTTTGGGTTTTGCCAATTTCTATCATCAGTTCATCCCTTCTTTTGCCAAAATTGCGCTTCCCATCACTAACTTGTTGAAGTCCAAAGGTGGGCCTAAACCTAAACCTAGCAAGCCACTGGATTGGACCATGGAGTGTCAGGCTGCTTTTGAGAAGTTGAAATGCCTCTTTGTGGCGGAACCAGTTCTGAAGCATCCGGACATGGACAAGCCTTTCGTCGTCCAAGCTGATGCCAGCGACGTGGCTGTTGGGGCCGTCTTGCTTCAAGCCAACGACCAAGGTAATTTGCAACCATGCGCTTACACCTCCCGTAAGCTCACGGACACTGAAAGGCATTGGGCAATCTGGGAGAAGGAAGCATTTGCAGTACGCTGGGCCTTGGCCACGTGGCGCCACTTTCTAGAAGGCGCTAAGCACCCGTTTGAGGTGTGGACTGACCATAAAAACTTAGAGGCTTTGAGGACTCCAAGACGCCTCTCCCCTAAGCAGATGCGCTGGGCTCAGCATTTCAATCGTTTCAATTTCACACTCAAGTACATCCCGGGAGGGAAGAATTTCATGGCTGATGCTTTGTCCAGACTCCCTCAGTACAACTGCTCTAAGCTGAGTATTGTTCAACCTGTAGTTCCCGCATCCAGCCTTGCTGCTCCAGTTGTCACTCGGCAGCAGGCGCGCTCGAAAGTAGAAGTGCCTCAAGATTTCCTTTCTGACCTCAAACGGGCCCTTCCCCAGGATGACTGGTTCCAGCAGCATCAGGGTGAATGCACAATGAGGGACGATTTACCATGGATTGGGGCTAAGCTTTACGTCCCTGCCTCTCTTCGTCTCGTCGTTCTCCAACGGGCTCACGATTCCAAGTTGGCGGGTCACTTTGGAATTGTGAAGACGCTGCATTTGGTGAAGAGGCAGTTTTGGTGGCCCTCTTTGAAAAAAGACATTGAACTTTATGTTGCCAGTTGTCCAGTCTGTGCAGCCACTAAACGGCCACCAGGGAAACCGCAAGGCCTACTCCAATCTGTAGCCCGCCCTGTCGCCCCTTGGAAGGAAATTTCTATGGACTTTATTGTCGAACTTCCCGAGAGCCAGGGGCACACCGTCATATGGGTGGTTACTGATTTATTTTCAAAACAAGTTCATTTTATTCCATGCCACAAGATTCCTTCTGCGAAGGCACTTGCTAAGCTCTTCGTTTCTCACATTTACCGTTTGCATGGGGTGCCTGATTGCATCATTTCCGATAGAAGTGTCCAGTTCACTTCTGTTTTCTGGAAAGAATTTCTTAAACGCATTGGCTCCGACCAGGGACTAAGCTCCGCCCACCACCCTCAGAATAATGGGGCTTGCGAGAGGACTAATTCTGTTCTGGAACAATATTTACGTTGTTTCATCAATTATCAACGAGATGATTGGGTGGACTTGTTGCCGCACGCCGAAGTGGCCTATAATAATTCTGTCCATAGCAGCACTGGCTTCACTCCTTTTCGTGTTGTTTTTGGTCAGGATTTTGTTCCTATTCCTGAACTTCCCCTTGAGCAGCCACAAGTTTCTTCTGTTTCTGAATGGAGCGAGCGATTAAGCCATGTTTGGCCTTTGGCTCTTACTACTTTGAATGCTGCGCATCGTGCTCATAAGAAACAGGCTGATAAGAAGCGTGCGCAACCCTACCAGTACAGAGTGGGTGACCTGGTTTATTTGTCCACGAAGTTCCTTCAAACTACACAAAAGTCTAAGAAATTGGGGCCTAAGTACGTGGGCCCATTTCCCATCATCAAGATCATCAATCCTGTTTCGGTTCGTTTGCAGCTACCCAAACATCTCAACCGTGTTTATGCAGTTTTCCACGTTAACCTCATTAAGCCAGTTCATGTCTCCTCTTTACGTCCGCCTGTGGACCCTCCACCTGCCCCCCTGTTGATTGACGGTGAACGACATTTTGAGGTTCGTGAGATATTGGACTCTCGACGGCGGCGGAATCAGATACAGTACCTAGTGGCTTGGAAGCATTTTCCTCCATCTCATACCGAGTGGGTGGACAAGTCCCATGTCCGTGCTCCCCGACTGCTTCGACAGTTTTATTCTGCTTACCCTGACAAGCCTTGATTCCCCCCCCCTCTTTTTCTCTTCTGTTTTTTGTTGTTCATCTGTTTGTTTGTGTTTTGTCGTTTTCCAGGCCTGAATGCCTTTTTCCGGAGGACGGCCGGATGTCAGCCTCTGCTTCGCTGTTGCTTCGGCTGCCATGAAACGGGGAGGGAGGGCATGGTATTTGGGAGGGGTTACTCATTGTGCTGGAGGAAGGTTCTGGAGTTCAGTTGCCTGTCGGACTACGCATGCGTAGGAGATTCCCGCCAGGACTAACGGCACCGACATTCCATCTTTGTGATACCTTTTGAAGTTATCTCACACCTGACACTTGGGAGAATTATGATTGGACTGTAACTGTGAGGCCAAGGGGTGGGGAATGGGCTATTCTATATATCAATCGCTTTCGCGCCTAAATAATCAGACTTTGCTTCGCTATGCCTTTAATCATTTATAATTAGTAAAAGTACACTTGATTTCTACTCATGGAGTCTCGTGGTCTTCTTTCCTAATTATCTAATGGAGAGGATCTGACAGCAACAGAGAGAGAGGGTGAGGGAAGAGGGAGGGAGGGAGGGGGAGAGAGAGAGAGAGAGAGAGAGAGAGAATAAAAGGTTTCATATAGGCCTCAGAAACAGAGCGCCTTAGGCATGTCCAATTTAATAATGTATTATGAAGCTGCACAGTTAGGACATATGATTCCATTCATTATGGAAGGCATTTCTAAACAACAGATTCAGATTAAAACTATATTATAACCAAATAATTTTGTAAATCAATTTTTTTATCTAAAATATTTTCTAGAATAAAGAAGCTTGAAAATGTTTTAACTAAATTGATGCTTCAAATTTGGAAGCTTTGAAAAAAGATAATTCTTCTTAAACTCCTTAAATAACATATGTATATTAGAATAATTATTATGGTTTAACTAAAAATGAAATTTTTGAGATAGTCCAATCTTCATAAACTATTTTTTTATAATAATAAGGAAACTCTCTATAAAGATCAGATAGACCAATGAATAGATGATAAATGATATGGCTCTTTGGGTATCATATCTTTTTGTGTAACAAAAAGAGCTTTAGCAACATGGTCTTATATCGTCTATGGAGAGTCTTAATCATCTAGGTCATGGTTTTCGCAAAGGTGCTTTTTCAAAAGGCAACTGGACTTTTTCTTGAAAATGTTTTGCTTCTTCTCCAAGAAGCTTCTTCAGTTCCTGAGGCGAACTTCAGAAGAAACTTTTTGGATGACGAAATGTTTTCAAGAAAAAAAACAAACCAAAAAGTCCAGTTGCCTTTTGAAAAAGCACCCTTGGGACATAAATCTTGAGAATTTAATACTGTACTATTTAAGAACAACCAAAAGGAATAATTACAAAAAAATTATAGGTTATTACTGCAATTAGAAATAGGAGATCCACCATTTGGTTTAAAGTAAATTTGGGGTATTGGTGATCCCATTCAGGAGATAAATTGGCAGAAATTATGGAAAGATGGATTTACCTCAGCTACAATGCAGTAACTGCAAAGGAGGATTATGCATCACTGGCAATTGATTTTTATTAGAATGGCACATATGTTAGAGAAGGGTTTTTTAGGGGTTGTTTTTTCATTTGTGATGGTTATCTGAACACTTTTGGCATAAAATTTTGAGGGAATATAACATCGCTAAAAATTGAATGTTCCCCAGAGTTAGGCCTATTTATCAGTGGCGCAGTAGTTATTTATCGGTGGCGCAACATTACTGCAGGCTACTTCTGCTGCCTGCCGGATGACTTCAATTTGGCATTTCAAATCCCACTAGGCTCAAACTCATCCTTCCATCCTTCCGAGGTGGGTAAAATAAGGACCCAAATTGTTGGGGACAATATGCTGACTCTGTAAAACCGCTTAGAGAAGGCTGTAAAGCGCTGTAAAGCCGTATATAAGTCTATTGCTATTCATGGGACCATTCCTCAAGCTTAAAAATTAAGAATGTATTTATCTATTTAATTTTAGCAGCCAAAATAATATTTGTGTGACACTGAAAAACTCTAGGTAACATAAAATTTAAGATGTGGATTAATAAAATCTCTTCAATTGCCATGTTAGAAAAAAAAATCATAATGTTAAAATAATGAAACGTTTTAGACAAGAACCACAATTTTATCAAATTTGGATTGATTTTACCTCAATAGCAGTAATGTGGTAAACTTTACATATGGTAATCTGTACATGTACAATACCTGCCTCTTTGTTTATATAGGAATAGTTCTTTTTTATTTCTCTAATTTTTTTTCTCCATATGCATCGTGGACTTGAAACTGTTTGTTAATCACAGTTCAATAAAAACAATAGGAAAAATGAATAAAAAAGATCTCCATGTGGTTTCACCACAATCCTTTCCTTCAGGGCTACCATTCCACTCAGCATATTGCAAGGAGATGATTTTGGATGCCATCAATGGATATAAATGTTATAGATATCAAACTTATAAGCATTGTATTTTAGTGTCAGGGTGAAAAACAGATACAACTGATTATCAGGAATTACTGTATAATTGAGGGGGGGGGAGAGAAATCTGGTCCGGTTACAAGGTGAGAGAAAGACACTGCAAATAAATTGGAGGCTGCTTGTTTGGAAAGAAAGTCTCTGATTATTGGGTTTCCAGAAACTTCAATGGCTGAATGCAGCACTGCAGGCTACTTCAGCTGACTGCAGTTCTGCAGTTCGGCTGTTCAAATCTCACCGGCTCAGGGTTGACTCAGCCTTCCATCCTTCCGAGGTGGGTAAAATGAGGACCCGGATTGTTGTTGGGGGCAATATGCTGACTCTGTAAACCGCTTAGAGAGGGCTGAAAGCCCTATGAAGTGGTATATAAGTCTGCTATTGCTATTGCTATTGAATGAGTGGATGGATTGTTATAAGGTTCTGGGATTAAGTATTAACTTACTTAATATTATCCACAAAATGTATGTCATTCTTCTAAAAGGAAGCTGTTTAATTAGATTAAAGCATAACATATCCTGACAAATGGTGGAGGGAGGAGTAGGGAAAGGCTACGTTCTTCTCAGAGTTCTGCTCTGAGAATGTTTTGAGATCAGTTATGAAAATAATATTGCACAGCCATAAAGTTCATAGACTATAAATGTACACTAAATGGTCATGAGATGCAACAGGCCATACAAGTTAAGTACCTGGGTAATAAAATACCTCAGAAAGCTTTAGAATACACAATTCAGGAGGATCAACTTTGGCTATTCAAAACTTCTACAGATCTTGGGAAATATTATTTCTAGCTGATTGGAGTCCCTATGGTCTAATCCTCTGAGAAATTTATCAGCAAATGGTAATAATAATTTTTAATTACTGTACGTCTCACTGGAAGCCACATTAGCCTTAACTCATGATCATACCAAAGCCAAGATAAGGTAGAGAATAACATATATAGAAAGTCAGGAAGTAAAATCCTATGTGGCAGTCCCACAGTAGGCATCTACTTTGGGTACTCAACCTTTGCCTGCCACATATGTGAGATCGGTTGACACATCAGATAACTATAGACAAGACATCAGACAACTAGAGACAAGATATGACATTAGAAAAAATTAATGCTTTGCCCATGTAATCGGTCATCTTGAACTACTGCTCATTTTCTTGTATGATGTAGCATTTGCCAGGAAATTTGGGCACACTGTTTGACTCTATAAATAGCAAATTATTAATGGAGATTCAACTCACCCACATTAATTTTATAGCTGATATTTACTATCTGATCAAATTAACAATTTCAGATGGTAGTGTTCCATCTCAAAGCTGAGACAAGGAGAAGAAAAGAAATGTAAAGTTGTTTTAAGATAAACTATCACTCAACATAAAACTGGGAAAGATGTAAAGTTATAGAAAGAAAAGTTTCCTTAGAATGAAATTTCTTTCAAAGATGTGGTGGGGTAATATTTTAGAAAGATTTTAAGATGTACACTCAGAACTGCTTTTCTCAGAGTGATAAGAAAGATGATGTTCTTTCCTACTGGGATGGGATGTTGTCTCTGTGACATTAATTTAAAAAAAGCAGGCGTAAACTACATTAAATATCGACAAAATAAATCAGAGCAAAAATTATTAGAGAAATTCCCTGGTAGACAGAGTCATCTTCAGATCTCAGACTGACAGTCCCTAATGTCAGATGATAAAATATTAAAATAAATTCTACAATATTCTGAAATGAAAATGTGAAGTAAATTAAAAAAAATGTTAGTCTCCTAGGAGTTATGGAAAGGCATTCTTCAGTAGGACAAGATGCCAGAACAGTGATACGCCTATTATGCCAGATGTTCAAGCTGGTTTAAGAAAAGACTCAGGAACATGAGTTAATGCCCACTGGTACAGTAACTGAAAAAGCTAAAGAATACCAAAACAAGCCCATATGTGCTTCAATGATTAGAGAAAGGTCTTTGATTGTGTCAGTCATATCAAGTCATGAATGTGCTTAGAAAAAGGATAATCTGAGAACATTTCATTGTTCCGATGCAAAACCTATGTACAAGTCTGGATGCCACAGTACAGACAGAACACAGTGAGACAGACTAGTTCCAGTTGGCAAAGGAGTGAAACAAGACTGTACACTCTCCCTTTATCTATTCAACATTTATGCTGAGTATATTTTATGAGAAGGTAAAATAGAACAGAATAACGAAGTTGGAAGGGACCTTGGAGGTCTTGTAGTCCAACCCCCTGCTTAGGCAGGAAACCCTACACCACTTCAGACAAATCGTTATCCAACATCTTCTTAAAGACTTCCAGTATTAGAGCATTCACAATTTCTGGGGGCAAATTGTTCCATTGATTAATTGTTCTAACCGTCAAGAAATTTTCCTTAGTTCTAAGTTGCTTCTCTCCTTGATTAGTTTCCACCCATTACTTCTTGTCCTACCCTCAGGTGCTTTGGAGAATAGCTTGACTCCCTCTTCTTTCTGGCAACCCTTGCTATCATGTCTCCCCTAGTCCTTCTTTTCATTATCCAGTTCTTGCAACTGTTCTTCATATGTTTTATTCTCCAGTCCCCTAATCACCTTTGTTGCTCTCTCTGCACTCTTTCTAGAGTCTCAACATCGTTTTAAAATTTAAAATAAGTAATATCAAGAACATGTGCTATGCTGATAGCCAAAAATGCAACTGATCTGCAATCTCTAATAATGAAAATCAAGGAGTAAGAAAATAATTAGATTAACATGAAGTACAAAGAGGAATAATTTAATACTGTAGATAACAAACACAACAACCAGTCTTAGAACTGATAATTACTGCCAATTACCTCCAAATAAAACTGCCAATTACCTCCAATAGACCGATCAGATCCCACAGATTAGGCCTCCTCCGAATTCCATCCGCCGGCCAATGCCAACTGGCGACTACCCGGAGGAGAGCCTTCTCTGTGGCTGCTCCGACCCTCTGGAACGAGCTCCCCGTGGAGATTCGAACCCTCACCACCCTCCAGGCCTTCCGCAAAGCCCTTAAAACCTGGCTGTTCCGACAGGCCTGGGGCTAAAGAGTTTTTGCCCCCCTTCTCGAATGGTATGGTTGTTGTGTGTTTTTAAATTTTGTATTGTTATGTCTTGTCTTTTTTATCCCCCTGTCTGTACCCCCTTCCCTGATTGAATTGTGAGCCGCCCTGAGTCCCCTTCGGGGAAAAGGGCGGCATATAAATGTAATCAATCAATCAATCAATCAATAATGAAGATACTAAAGCAGTTTCAGAAGCAATAGATACCTTCTGCTTTTTAGGCTCAATCATCAGGAGAAAAGGAATAATCTAGTGAAGAAAGAGTAGCACCAGTGAACTTCCAATGAAAGCCTTGGAAAAGACATTCCATGTGGCATGCAGTGTCCTAAATCTACAAATATTAGACTAGGGCAAGCAATGGTATTCCTTCTAATACTCTATGGAAGTGAAAAAGTTAGACTTTGAAGAAAAGAGTATTGGCATTTTTGAAATTTGGTGTTGAGAAAATACCATGAGACAGCCAAGAAAATAAATCTATCAAAAAACTCAAATCCAACCAGAGTTCTCACTTGAGGCATTAATTAGCAGGCTCACATTATCTTGTTTTGGACACATTATGCAAAGACCTAGTTCTCTGAAGAAGGCTCTGATGCTGAAAAAAGGAGAAGGAAAGAGGAGACGAAGAAAGCCAAAAGCAAGGTAGATAGACTCAATTATATTGTCAATGGGCACTTCATTAGGGACAGATTGTCCTAGAGAAATTCTCTGTATAACTGTTAAGTCGTTGGACATAAGATGAGTGGCAAATAAATTTTAAACAAACAAACAAACACACACACACACACACACACACACAAACTATAGAAATCAATTCTTGAATTTATTTCCTTTCATTCCTGAACAAGCCTTTGACCATTCAGGGTCACTATGTCCTCTACTGGAACAATAAATGTTTTATGGAAATGAATGCAAATTAGTTGTGATTCCCCTGACTCTTTGGGATCTCAGGCAATAGTATTACAGTAAATCCTCTGCCTTTACTCTTTGCTTTTTCAATCTATTGCCTTTTTATGTCCCCAAAGAGTCTCCTGTTTTAATCTAAGTCATTCAGTGCTCTTTATTCATATAGCATTGAAAATTGCCTGTTTAACACATTAAACACAAGAAATTATATAATTCCCTAATATATATGAATTCATTTATTTCCTTAAATGCACAAGTGAGCATCAACCTGACTTTCACTAAAGAAGCACTCTTTGTCATTTCTTTACTATGCAATAAAGCAGAAGAGTACTTTTTTTTTCAGAGTCCAAAATTGAATAAACAGATTCAAAATTGGTAAACTAGTAGTTTTAACATCAGTAATTGCACTTAAAATCTAAGATTTATATAAAGCAATAACCAATAATCTTTTTGTGGGTGCAGTGCGAAATTAATTTCCCTATCCCAGTTGTAAAAAAGATATGCAATACATGGGGAATGAACAAAGTACATTCCATATTTTAAAATATGCACCAATGGCCCGTCATAAAAATTATTTTATTAATGATATTTATTTTCATAGTAATTTCTGGTTTAAATCCTGGAAATGTTTGCTTGATCTTGGATGTCCTTATAAACAAAATATAAACATGTAAAAAGGGCACCAAGCATCATTTTTAACAACAAATGTGGTTTAATATTGTCTGTTATTGTCTGGTACGTCTCATTATGTTCAGTGGTGGGTTGCTAACAGTTCGCACCAATTCGGGCGAACTGGTAGTGGAAATTGGGACTGGGTCGCTGAACCAGTAGGGATGTCCACGCCCTCGAACCGGTTCCCCGGTTCCCGCTGCCAGCTTGTTTTTTAGTCATTTTTTCATGTTCTGCACATGTGCAGAACAATTTGAAGTCTACTGCGCATGCGCAGGCTGCCCATGTCTGGCACACGTGCAAAGCAAACCAGCAGCAATGCCGGCAGTAACCCACCCCAATTATGTATGTTCAAGCAAAGTATGATTTAAATACTACAGAAATGTATTTGGAGATTGTATATTATATGATGATACATTTTTAGGTATCAATGAAAGAGCACGAGTTTTGCATGTAGAAAATAACAGGTTCAATAAAAATAATGCAGACGTTGTCTACCAATAACTTTAAAGAGACTGACATTAGCCTGCATTCTCCTCAGTGACAGAACCTGCCCTAGGGATTAGGGTGACATTGGCCACATTTGCCTCTCATGAGTTTGGGCCACCAACCATTTCTGGAGGGCAGGAATAAATGATGTTGCTTTCTATTCACCTTCAATTCATTGTAAATAGAATGTCTGCCTGTATTTTCCTATGTCAAGATGAAAATAATGTTTTTTGGCTTATGCTGGCTCAAGTTCTGTAGTTCAGTTTGCATGCTGGGTTTTACATTGTCTTAGGCAACCCACTTTAATTTGATTAGCCACTGCACAAAGGTAGGAACAGTCTTATCTCATTTCTCTTCGTTTCCTTCAAAATGGCTTGATGAAGCTTCTGAGTGCCTCGCCATTTATGACATTTGCTTGACATGCAGAATATCCTATTTTGAAATCTGACACAAATTGTTTCACACTCATGTGTGCACACACTTGGGTGGGTGGGGAAGAGAGATTTTCCATTATTGAGCTACCTATTTTCCAGCTGGATTTTTTTAAAAAAGAACGTTTTATAGATTTTCTAGTCAGTTAAGTTAAAAGTGTTTCACTTCCAACTTTTGAGATAATAGTCCAATCAAGGACATTCTCCATATCTACCATATGGAAGTGGGTTGGCATGGATTAAAGAAGTCTTCTTTGTTTCTGTGTGCCATAAAGTCAAATGACAATAAAATGGAAAAGGCCTGAAATAACTCTATACAAAGTTTATCATGCCAGCTGAGTCCTTAGCTCATTAACAGTTCATGCCCAGAACAAACAGTTTTAAGGTGTACTGACAATCTGCTGTATTGCTTGTGATCTTCTTGACCTTTGGAACTAGAACAAGAAACAGTGTCTAAAAGATAAGCATAACAGGATATGGAGTTAGGGGGAAAAATCAAGAGATAAAAATGCATGGGTGGCTATATTGTTTCAGAAACTTACATCACTAGAAACGGCTTGTTTCTGTTGTTCAGCCACTGGAGAATCGTTAATAATCCAGATAAGGCAAGAATTAAAGTATTTCTGCTCAAGAATACAAGGATGTACTGTAGCAACTCATAATAATGCTATATTGTTTACAGCTATGTACCTACCTAAGAGTTGCACTCCACGAGTGAGTCCATAGACATCAATCAAAGCCCACAATGGTTCAGTTGTCCTTACCCCACTGAAGAATAACATGGCAGCAGAATCATTCACACGATAAAATACACGTCCCTTTTTATCCACCCAGAACGCTATGATATTTCCTTCGTTTGCAAACTCTTCTGGAAGAGCCTTTGCCCAAAATCCACTTTGAGAAACCAGATCTGGGCATGCATACTTGGGCAGAGTTTCTGGATTAATCCTAGAGGGATCCTTGGACGTAAATCCCAGTCGAAGAGCTCCACTCCAACAACACTGCTTCTTTGTGATCTAAAAGGGAAAAACAGAACAAGAACAATATAATTACTTGGCCTCTTTATTAGGTATGCATAGGATTAGGAATATGAATGCATAAGGAAGTTTAACATATCTAACAATCTGATGGTGGAGATATACAGAGGAAGAAATTGTGCTTGCATAAAGTGTGCAAATATGAATACAATATGTTATGAAATCTATTTTGAAAGGAATGAGGATGTGATACAAAATATTGTAACAATAGGTTGTGTGTCGTTCGCAAGCATCATGGTGATGTCTAGAGGCAATTTCACAGTAATTCCATTGTTAGCATGATTTAATCCATATAATGCAATCTTTGTCTATAAATCTAACTTGCCTGTTCCTGGCAAATGTGGTGACTTAATGCAATCCGGGGATATATTTTGCTGTCCCATCCATGCACAAATAACACCCGGCTGCAGAAATTGGAAAATGCAGTAATGGGGGGGGGGGGAATGCTTAAGTAGCATGGCATTGTTTCATTGCTTGAGCACTTGTTTGAATAAAGATTTTTACTGTTATTGAAGCATCATTCAACAAAATATGATTAGTGGTTCCACGTTTATTTAATATAATATATCCTTTTTCACATCTATAATGGAAAATTTTAATGGGAGAGAGTGACACACACACACAGAAAATAGCATGTGCTAGGACATTTTAAAATAAAGCTTACAGATGTGGAGAAACAAAACATATCTAGCCCTCCTCTCCAGCACTCAAAAGAAAATGGGCAAATAGAGATTTTATTTGAAGAAAGTCCAGCTATTGGTACCACAATACTATTATCTGTAGCTGAGTAAAGTTCCTTAGCTGAGCAAATAATTTATTGCTGCATCATCAACTCTAGACATAAATCATACTCCCAGCTAATTCAATTTGTTATTGAAATATAGAGGAGAAAAAGAATAAAAATTTTGATACAATCTTGATTCAAGACCAGAATTGATAGTACAATTTGCTAAAACTAATTTTTTTCTCAAGATAATAATTTTTAGAGGAACGTTTGCTATCTGAAGAGAATGTTGAATCTCTGAATGCTCCATCTTTTCTCTTAGAAAGAGAAGAAAAACAAAAGATTTTTCCAGGTCTCATGGACAACTTCATTCAAAGGGATGGGCACCATAACAGAGAAGGGACAGCTTCCTGCTAAATTGAGAGAACTCAGAATATACCAACTTCACCAATCAAATTGCTTCTGCAAAATACGAAATCTCCTTCAGTATGGAAACATATGAGAAAATACTGCAAAGACTGGCATATCAAGCCAATGTTTGTGTTATAAATACAGAAAGTGGAAAGAAGCACCAACTCACCTTAAGTCTAATTTGCTCATAGATGACTATTGGCCTGTTGCTGAAGGTGATGGCGTTGCAGAAACTTGCCTGTCGCTTGACCACTTTCTGAGTGGTATCCATGATGATCTGTGATCCCTTGGTGCGAGGATGGAAAAGCAGTGGGCTGACCGAGAGAGTCCCACACTGTGAAATGGGTAGACAGTGCTTTTGCTTGTGGTGGCATCGATGAGAAGAAGCAGGAAAGGACCCACCAATGGAATCTTAGACAAAATTAAGGAGAGAGAGATCTGATCTTTAAATAAAACAAAAATGAACCACTATTGGTAAAAAACATTGACTGAAATCATTGCTTAGCTATGAGACTATTGCAACTTATAAAAAATGCAGTATAACATAAACTACAATATAAACAACATAAATAGCCACAATATAACTATACATATTTAAGCCAAGGGACTATATGGCATTCAAAACACTTTTTGTAGATTGCAAAATGTTCTTTGGTGACAATTGTTTAATATCAGTAATTCAGAATAAATTTTGTAAAATAAATTCTAGCTGAAACTACATATAGAAGGGAAAGAATAAGTGTACTGCATTTTCTGTATTTACTGTATTTGTCAGCAATTAGTTCCAGATTTTAACTAAATCTAGAAATTGATAGAAAATATATAAGAGTATATAGTAAAAATACAAAGTAAATTGATGAGGTTACCTAGCTGCGTAGTGAAACGTCTTCAGGTTTACAACGAAGCTCAAAGAGCACCAAGGACTCCATAGTTCAATGAATGGATAGCATTTATGGTTTGCCATGAAAACCTGGAAATAACACTAGGATAACCAAATACAATATGACATACAGGCAGTCCCTGGATTAAGAACATTCAATTTATGGACAACTCATACTTACAAATGGAATGGCAGACAGTTGAATGTCAGTGTGATCTGACTCAAAATGGTAAGCAGTATTCTCTTTCCTTGAACCAACAAGTCTGCTGAAGCTATGCAATGTTTTCGTGATGTGGTACATATGTTTTTTAATATATAGCCTATTTTCAGTGATTTTCAGTGGTTCATTAAAAAAAGCATTGCACATTGATCTGAATTCTGCACACAGTAATGAATTTTAGGTCAGGCACTAAATACAGGAAATACCATGGCAAATCAATTTGAAAGTAAATAGTATTGAACACTGATACCTAATATTTGTTTCTCTTTCCTGTCCAGTAGTGTTGTGCAGATGAATAGAGATACGCTAAACCTTCAGTTTTCATTAGTGTAGAATTCTCACTGAGTGTAAACAGAAATTGACATTGGAAACACCAGCCATGTAAAAGGAGAATCTAGTTGTGAATATTTAATGATCATCGTTTATTTCCGTGGTCTACAAATCAATGTGAATGTTGTCTGCTTTCCTTCAATAGGCCTCTCAAGTAGTGCAGATTTTTTAAAAAAATCACTCTGTTGCTAAATATAAACTAACAGTTAATCTTTTGGAAGAAAGAAAGAAAAAATGCTGGTCATAGTATTTGGGGATCTAGTTCTGGAATATTTTTTAAAGTGCCAGTGTTCTAGTTTAATTACAATGTAATGGAAAGCTTATCTCGGGCATATTTTCTATGCAGATTGCTGTAACTTGGAAGCTATCCTATTAAATTTCAACAAGATTATAAATCAGAATTTGGTTCAGAGATGGAAAAGATGGAAGAAGCCAGGAACAATAGGAAGATATGAAATGATAAAGAACCTTAATAAGAATTCATATAGAAATACATGACAATGGTGCAGTGTATAAATTCAAGAACAGCTATGAATTTTACTGGCGACAGTGCATACCAAAAAAGAAATAATGAGGTCTTTTGGAATTACATTGAATGCTGAATAATTTGTTAAGGCACAAAAATAAATAATACATTTATTGGTCTCAATCATTCTGATCCACTCACTAGTTCATAGCATGGTCCTTAACATGCTATTCAAAGATAAAGCAGAGTCCTGAACCAAGAAATATATGTGAATGGTTCTACTGATCTATTCATGAACAAAAATACCACAATGGGAATTATATTGATAAGTAAAAAAAACTGGGATCTTGAATTTCTCAGAAGAAAAGGAAAGCAAAAGGGCAAATGTTTATATTTCTGGGAAAATGAACTCTTCCAGAAATTATTTCAATGTAAAATAATCTAACTTGAGATAAACGTAAAGAAGTAATAAACAAGTCCCAAATGATAGAAGAGAACCAATAAAGTTTTAAAGAGCAAGAAAATTTTCTTGCAAGGTTATTTATTTTCTATTTTAACATATGTTCTATGTTTCAATAAATCTTTTTTATTGCCCAAATCAAGGAGACAAGAGGGAATAGACATTCTGGCAAAAAGATTTTAAGGGAAGGGGAACTAATATTTGGAGTACTTACTCCTCAAAATATTATGTCAAGCAATAAATAAATATAATACATCAGAGTGCTAGAAACTTTGAACTGACCACTAGAACATGACAGGGAAAACTCTGTTAAGGGATACAGACCTGTACAGAACCTACATATTTATATATTTTACTGTGTATATGGTAGTTTAAAATAATAATGAAGAAAGATTACTAAGAGCAAAATCTTCTTAACTGATATTTGCATTCTGCTAAAAAAAATGAAGGACTAATATCTGTGATAAGCTACGAAGCATTTTGAGAAGAGACCTTGTTTCATTCAGAGCTTCTGGTGCCAGAATAAATGGTATTTATTTACTGTTTCAGGGAGAAACAATGGAAGAGAATGAATGTTTGGTTTATGTTTTCTTCTAGGCTAAGAACATAGCTAAAGTTGAAGATGTTTAGAACTCTCCAGACCCTTTCATTTTTTTTCATTCAAAACAACTAGTGCTGCTAAAAGTACATCTCTTAGATTAAATGCTTCACCTGCCATGTCAAATTTTCCTTCTGAGGCTACAACCCTTTTTTTATCTTGGAGAGAAAAATTAGAAAAATTATATAGTCTTCTGGATTTTCTTCACTGCCCAAGAAGATTGCTCAAAAATAGATACTTAATAGGGTGTGTTCTAGGTTTAACTGCAGAATGAAAAATTATTTTTATTTATTTATTTGTATTTCATCTTTATTAGTTTTAGAACTAATTCAAGGCAGCAAACTTATCCAATGCACCTTCCTGCTACTATTTTCCCCACAATATCCTGGTGAGGTGAATTAGGCTGAGATAGAGTAACTGGCCCAAAGTCATCCAGTTGACATAGCTAAGGCAGGACTTGAACTCCCCTGGTTTCTAACCTGGTGCCATAACCACTAGACCAAATTAGCTCTCTATTTTAAAATACTATATTTTTCGCACTATAAGATACTCTGGACCATAAGACGCACCTAGCTTTTGGAGAGGAAAACAAGAAAAAAAATCTGCCTCTGCCTTCCAGCAATTTGCCTCCTTGCAGCAAATAGTAAACAACTTAGTCAGCTTCAGCACAGCCTGATTTAGCATGAGCAGCTGATTGGCGGTTGGATCTGCCTCCTAGAATACCACCAATCAGCTGTTCCAGGCTGCGGGGATCGCCACCACCTATCACCACCATCGCTGCCTATTGCCACCTCTACCTATTGCCACCTCCACATGACCCATTTTCAGCCTCCAATGCCTCATTTTCGGCCTCCGCTCAGAGATGGTGGCGGCAGCAGCGATCCCCACAGCCTGGAAAAGCGGATCAGCGGTATTCCGGGAGACCAATACAACTGCCAATCAGCTACTTTTGTTAAATCAGCCTGTGCTTAAGCTGACCAGGCTGTTTGCTGCAAGGAAGCAAATTGCTAAGAGGCAGAGGCCGAAGGGTGGGAGCCGGTGGGTGGGCAGGGCTTCCACAACATTTGCTCTATAAGACGTACAGACATTTCCACCCACTTTGGGGAGAGGGAAGTGTGTCTTATAGACCAAAAAATACGGTAATTATAATAACTATTTATTTATAATTTTTATATATGACCCTCTAACAAAAGTATCTATTATTAAAGTGGATCTTTTTATCTGAAGACTAAGAATTCATGCAATATTTGGGCAGAAGAGGAGAGTGACTGGCCCAGGGCTACCCAATTGGTTTTCACAGCTAAAGTGGGACTAGAACTCACAGTCTCCTAGTTTTTCGTCTGGTGCCTTAACCACTAAACAAAACTGGGCCTCTTTATGGTGGGTGTTCTGATTTTTGGATCCAGAAAACATGTCCAACCTTTCCAATATTCTTTTTGCAAAATCAGTTTTTAAAAACTGACAAGTTAAAATGGAGTCATTTTGAAAACAATTTAGTTTATACATAGAGATTAATATAATTATAGTACTATCAGCTAGCATAATTATTTAATTCATGAATTTCTAAACAGAGAGATGACATTTAAAGGCATGCAAACCTATGTCCAAAAATGGTGAAAGCAAGTGTTTTACAACAATATGCCAAGATACAAGATGAGCTAACCATGTCTTTCTCTGTTTTGATTTATTCTTGGTTTTGCTCTTACTTTTTTTGTGCTTTGTATCAGAGGTGGGTTTCAAATCCCAGCACTACTGATTCGCTCATACTTACTTGTGCCCTCGCACAGAAGTGTCCAGGTGAGTGGAGCCTCCCACCGCCACCACTACCTGTTCGGTCGATCTGGGCTGAACCAGGAGCAACCCACCTCTGCTTTGTATATATTGCTTGCCCCCAAAGAAAGTAGCAAGAGAAATATGTATGTATGAATTAGCATTCTCTTCAGGTAATTAAGAAGCAGGGTTATTTTTACCATTCTCTTCTTAGATTAGTCTAAAGCAGTATCAACATAACTTGTCTTGGCGAGATGGGTGACATAGAAGCTTAATAATAAATGAACATTACTTTCATTTTTAAACTCATTTCTCCTGATTTTGGCAAAGCAGATAGTAGGTTAGGAACCAGTAATACATTTGAGTAAATGTAGATTGTAGAATTAGAGTATTTCTACATTTATTATTTATTAATTTTTCTAATGTTATTAGCAAAAGTTTCTGATTTTGAATTTTCCAATATTAGCAGAAAAAGAGTATCCCAATCATATGCACAGTACCTTAAATTATCCTGTTAAAATGAATGATGCCTGATATAACAAGGAATGGAATTTTGTTAAGAAGAGCTAAAATTTCTATTCAGTTCTGAAATTAAATATAAATACAATTGTTTTGTACCAAGGTGTGGTTAATGGATCTTCAAGTTCCGCTTTAAAAAAACAATACCACAGCATAAAATTTATCCTACTTGAGAAAGGGTCGATTAGTGAATAAAGAATTAGAATTCCTGTTATGCATCAGTAAAACTTTAAAGTAAGCACTTTGATGTAGTGGCTAAGGCACCAGGCTAGAAATGGGAAGACCCTGAGTTCTGCCTTAGGCACATAGCCAGCTGGCTGATCTTGAGCCAGTCACTTTCTCTCGGCCTTAGGAAGAAAGCAATGACAAACCACTTCTGAAAGATCTTGTCAATAAAACTGCACAATCTTCTCCAGGCAATCGCCAGGAGTTATAAGCTGTCTTGAAAGCACCAAAATAAAATAAAATAAAGACACAAGAAATCAAGCATTTCGTAAATAAACCTATCAACAGGATAGAAGACTTTTGCAGCATTTCCAAAATAAGTATGTAAGATTGAGATTGTCTTGGCAACGTCTCGGCGAGGTCACACATATATCAAAAGTCTTTGTAAGTATATGTGGAGAACCTTTTTACCAACATGCCTTTACTTCTTTTCTACTTAGTGTCACAAACTGTTGAATCTAAATTTTACAAAACAGACAATCTGACTGGGTTTTGTCTCTTTCTTCAGTTTATGGATAGCATTCAGCCTTTCCAATCCTGATGTTTTCAAGATCTTGGATTACCATTCCCACTGTCTGCAAATTGTTGAAGTTATACAGGTAATCCTTGACTTATGACCACAACTGAGCCCAAAATTTTGGTTGCTAAGTGAGACAGTTGTTAAATGAGTTTTGCCCCATTTCTCACCACAGTTGTTAAGGAAATCACTGCAGTTTCTGTTAATAACATGGTTGTTAAGTGAATCTTGCTTCTCCATTGACTTTGCTTGTCAGAAGGTCACAAAAGGTGATTACATGACCCTAGGACACTGCAACCATCATAAATATGAGTCAGTTGCCCAGCTGCTGAACTTTGATCATGTGACCATTGGGATGCTGCAATGGTCATAACTACGAAAAATGGTCATGAGTCACATTTTTCAGTGCCATTATAACTTTGATCACTAAACAAACTGTTGTAAATCCAGGACTCCCTGTAATTCATACATGTGTAGTGAATCTCATTAGGGATATTTGTAGTAGAAAAAATTCATCTGGTAGAAGAGGAAGAGGTGTGGTGAGATTGTGTATTTCTCTAGGTTCATCTGATATAGATTTATAAGGGCAGAGCTATCGTTAAAAGCATCAATTTCAGATGGCAGACAGAGGCAGGAAAATGCTCCATTCAGCTTTTGCCCCCAACTAGCCTGCTGTCATTCCTTTAGAAGTGTTGAAATAAAACTAAATTCAACCAGTACCAACTTTTCAATTACCGTATTTATCGGCGTATAACACGCACCGGCGTATAACACGCACCCCCCATTTTAACACAAAAATTTGAGTAAAAATTTTTTTCATTAAAAATAAATGACTTGGAAGCTCGGAACTTAATGTTGGATTAAAATTTATAACATTAGAACATGAATTATAACATTAACTCCTCTTAAAAGGCAAATATGAAATGAAAAAACACCTCTTTGAGCAAAAGAACTTAATCAGAATCACTGCTTTTTGGAAAACCAAAAACCTCTTCCTCATCTTCACTCTCTCCCTCTTTTTTCCCTTCCTTCCCCCTTCCTCTTGCCTATCAACTTCATCCTCTTTGTCTTTCTGCTCTTTCCCTCTCTTCCCCTTTTCTTCCTACCTCCTTCCTTCTCCCTCCCTTCTTCTTTTTCTTCCTTTCTTCTTCCATCTTCCTCCTTCTTCCATTCTTTCTCCTTCCATCCATCTTTTCTCCTTCCATCTTCTCCCCCCCTCCCTTCTTCTTTTCCTCCCCCCTCCCTCCTTCCTTCCTCTCCTTCCCTTTCTCACACACAGGAAGGGGAGGGGGGCTATCTAGTCGCTTTCATAGCATAATTTCTTTATCTAACTTTTAAAAAACAGTGTGCAAATCAAACGAGATTTTCGTAACCTGCGAAGCACCAAGTTATATTATGTTGTTACAAATTCGCAGCTACTCCATTCTTTCTGATAGGGAACTACATTTCCCAAGATGCCTCAGGTCCTCAAAGCGCTGAACGCAGCTTTGCAATTGACTCCAGCGAGGCCTGGCAGCCGCCGGCTGGGGTGGTTGTCAGGGCGATGCGGAGCGGACGCGCCGTTTGTTACTGCTTCCAGCAATCAAGACGGACAAGGGAAGCGACTGAAACGGACGCTGGCCGCAGGAGAGCGAGGCTGCTGCTGCGGCTTCTGTTTCAGTAGGGAAGAAAACTTCCTTTCGCTTCCCGAATTTGACTGGGTCCCGGGGCTTCTGCCGGGCGGCAGAAGCCCGGGAAGCGAAAGGAAGTTTTCTTCCCTATTGAAACAGAAGCCGCAGCAGGAGAGCAGGGCTGCTGCCGGCCGTTTCACCTTGCGCAGCGAATTTGACTGGGTCCCGGGCTTCTGCCACCCGGAGTATCGGCGTATAACACGCAGGCAGGGTTTAAGCTTGCAATTTTAGTTTTAAAACTGCGTGTTATACGCCGATAAATACGGTATTTCCACAACTTATAGGCACAGGAAAACAACTTGCAAAACATATTTTCCCCATAAATTCTGTTACTGGTATGAATGTGTATTCATCTCTTTTGTCAAGAAAGTGAAGGATAAACTCAGGGATAGTGGCAGGTTTTTCTTTCATATATAGATTGTTTGAGGATAGTTTAATTATTGTACTGGAGTATCAGACCAGTTTGGAGAAAATGAAGAATCATTTTTTGGACTGATAAAAAGTGCAATTCTTTTTAAGAATGGGAAGAAAGTGTTGCTAGAAAACTGAAAGCATATGCGCTTGTCTAGTTTTGGTGAAAATGCTATTGTGCCTTTTTTTCAGTTTCTATGGTATTTGGGGAAAAGGAAGAAGTGTTGAATGGCAAAAATTACCCTAAATGTTAGATTGGAAGCAGACTATTCTTTAACACATCTGTCAGATAAGCTCCAAAATACACATGTGATATTGATTAATCTTACTTGAAAATGTAATGCTGTTCAACTCAAGGGAACATCAGAATTTTTTAATTAGGCAAGTTCATTATATCATGATAGATTGATAGATTATAGATGGACCCTGGTAGCATAGTGGTTAAAGTGCAGTATTGTAGGCAAACTCTACCCACAACCTGGAGTTTTATTCTGGTGGGACTTAACCTTCCGAGGTTGGTAAAAGGAGGATCCAGATTGTTGAAGGCAATATGAAAATAATGCTTACATTGTAAGCTCCCCTGACAGTGCTGGAAAGCACTATGGGACAGTATATAAGCCTAAATGCTACTACTATATTAGTGTGTGTATGTGTGTGTGTGTGTGAGAGAGAGAGAGAGACAGACAGACAGACAGACAGACAATGGATTAATCCAGTTGAGGCATGAATTAGTTTTTATAAAAGTAAACAAACAGCACTCCTTTAGAGAATGTAATCCCTGAGCAGCAATTCTTGTATCTATATCTTTACCTAGAATTATAACCTATTGCACTAGCTTTCTCCCTCAACTTTATGGAAAGTGTAACCCTAAGATTGTGTTTTCACATATGCATTTCAAGTTTTCACAGTCAATTTCAATAAAGTGTTGTCTTAGCCTATCCTTGTTCCCATTTTGGGTGTTTGAAAGCCAAATTATTATGGAAATAGTATTGTTGAATATGGATATAAACAACTAGTTATACATCTGAGACTAATAGAATTAAATAGGACATTTCCCATTTAAATTGAGAAATGTTAATATGATTTGATACAGTTAGTGTACAAAATGAAAATGTAATAAAATATATATGCTTCAAATCAGTTTTGGATCATCCAATATAATAGATGCTGAAATAACATTGTCTCCCTTTAGTAACCCTTCAATATTTTTTCACTTATCTTTTGCACCTTTTTTCTTATCACTCCCACTCTATTTAAAATTCCATTTTAAAAAATGTACAATACCCATATAAAAATCAGTGAGCTTCTCAAACATATTTATGTACATTATTTGGGACTAACTGGCATATGATCCAGCAGGGCTCTTCATATATTATTCAGTTTTATCTTTCATTAAAAGATTACTCATTTACTACTATAAATTCCCTTTCTCCATTATAAAAATGAAGAAAAACTTGAAGCTGTATATTTTTGGTTGTGGATTATCTAGTATATATGTAGGTAACAAAGGAAAAAAGTAAGGGAGTTTTGTGATTTTCTTGTCATATAACTATATAATTAGAAAAGAGATTCAGCTATTTAATCTGCTTTTTTCATACTATATGACTTGTTCTGAGAAATCTGTGTTACAAACATTTATTCTCTAAAAAACTATCCACACAAAAATACTCTTAAAGGAAGCGTATCACATAACTGAAAGACAGTCTTTTTTTTAATGTTCAAGAAGAAATGATGTTTTTCTTGTGGGTAGAATACAGAACTGATACTATTGAAACTTTTGTGCCCTTCTCTTTATGCTGTTTTCACCATAATTATATTGAACTCCATGCATACAGTATTTTATTATGGACATCTGCTGTCTTGCACAATAACTGGTTGCCAATTACTATAAACAGTATAATAGAATTGCAGCACGCTTTGCTCCAAGAATGAATGCTACTTTTTAGGGTAGCCAGTCCATGTTATTCTTATTATCTGCAATTGCTATTATATCTGATATCATAATAAAAATAATAATCCCTTTTACATCTGACAAAAAAGTCATTCTTCTTAAAAACATTTGTGGTCATTTTTATTTCTTCCTCCAGCTGGTTAGGTTTTATGTATCGTTTTGCTTTTATTAGTATGAGAGACACTTATAAAGGAGCTGGCATCTTTAGGCAGCCTTCGGAAAGGCTGAAATCACCTGGTTATGTTCATTTTAGATGAGTATATAATTGCTGTGCTATATAAGACCAAAGACTTAGCTACTTCAATATTCTTGATCTCAAGGTAACTAATCGTGCCCGGGGGCCACCACTGAAATAATATTGAAAAATTAATTTCCTTTTTGTTTTTCCTAATGCTCTTTAAAACTGCTCAGGTTGGCTTCATTGCTGTATCTTCCAGAAACAGATTTTAATTGAATTTGGAAATGGTTTAAGAAGTCCTGTCTTTATTAATTTGGTTTTGGCACACTTTGGGTTCCTTTGAGCATCTATCAGGATCCCAGAAACACACCTTCTGTATAGCAGAGCTAGATCTCTGAAAGGGCATTCCCCAGAGATTCAGATAGCCCTGAATCAGAGATTCCACTGAGATTCAAACACTACTGGTGTGGTGAAGAGCTGGCTCTTTGTGCAGGCCTTTGACAAGTGTGATTAATTTAGGGTGACCAGACGTCCCACATTTGGCGGGACAGGCATGCCTTCTCATAATTTTTCCCACGTCCCGGGCCATTCCCAAAAGATCCCGCATAATTTTGGCGCCTTCTTCGACTCGCTCCCCCGCCCATCCGTTGCCGCTCGCATGGGCGGGGTAGCGTAGCGAGTGAGCGGGCGGATGGGCAGGGAAGCAAGCTCGCCTTTCCACTCCACTTCCGGACAAGCCGTGGGAAAGCCTCCGCGAAAAGAGCCACTTGGGGCCGCCGCTTCTTCTCCGAACTCAGAGTAAGTGACGGGCAGGGCGAGTGAGCGGGCGGATGGTAGTGGGATCGCCGCCCGCTGCACTGCAGCTGACTCACCACGGGCCGGGCGGGCTGGGAGGCTTTGGGCATCCGGGTGAGAAGAGCGCGGAGGAAGGCAGAGCGGCGCTCGATGCGACTCTGCTACTTCTGCCGGAGGAGCCCCTAGATAGGGAAGGCGGGTGGCGGGGCGGAGCAAGGGAGCGCAAAGGGTTTAGCCATGAGGGCCCGCAACACAGTAGGGAGGTTCCATGTGCGGAACCTATGGATCACTGAAGATCGCAAGTTGGAGACCCCCTTAAGAAACCTTTTAACAATGGGTAATTGGATGAGGGAAACAGGGCCCTCACCTGGAAGAACTGTAGCAAGCGCAGCAAGCTGCCTATGCAAGGGGTCCAGGGAGAGCACCTTAACCAATCTGCCCTGAACAAAGTCCAGGACCTGTGGAATGGAGGCACTAGTGGGCACTACCTGAGCGGCCTGGCACAAGGCCACAAAGAAAGCCCAGGTGGAGTCATAGATCCTCCTAGTGGATTGTCTGTGCGAAGCCTCTATGATCCTGATCACTCGTAGCGACAAGTGAGCTTCCATCAGATGCTGCTGCTCAATCTCCACATGGCTAGTTGTAGCCAGTATGGCTCTGGGTGAACTAACCTCCCCTGGCGCAGCTCTATCTCCCCCTCTGGAATCTGTCATGGAGGCCAGAATGACAGAATCATGAGATCCGCAAACCAGGCCCTCGCGGCCAATGCGGTGCCACCAGGATCAGCTCTGCCTGTTCCCTGACTAGCTTCTAAACTACCCCAGGAATGAGGGGGAGGTAAGGAAAAGCATACAACAGCCCTTCTGGCCACCTCATGCAAAGTGTGTCGACCCCCTCCATTCCCCAAGTTGGGAACCAAAAAGAACCGGGAAAGCTGAGCATTGGCCCGAGTGGCAAAGAGGTCCACCACTGGTCATCCGAACCGGTCATTCAGACATTCTGAAACAGCTCCTGGGAGAGGCTCCATTCTCCGTTGTCCACCGTCTCTCAACTCAACCAGTCGGCCTGATGGTTGTTGACCCCTATGAAGTGCTCCGCCCAGATCAACCACAGGTGCCTCTCTGCCCAGGTGCCCAGCACCATCACCTTGGCGTGCAGTGCTTTAGAATGTGTGCCGCTCTGCCGATTGATATGTGCCTTTGCTGCCACGTTGTCGGTGAGAACCAGGATGTGACAACCCTCGATGGAGGCTCGAAAGTGTCGAAGAGCCAGATGGAACACCCTGAGCTCCAACCAGTTGATGTTGTGTCGAAGTTCCCACCAAGACCACCAACCCTACACCAACTGAGACTCCAGGATTGCCCCCCAGCTGAACAGACTGGCATCCATGGTGAGGACAAGGCACTCCTGGTCCCTGAAGTCACACCCTGGACCACTTGAGAGAGATCAATACCTGGGGGTAGCCTCGACCCTGGCTGGCAAGCTGCTGGTGTTGGCTCTCTGGAACAACAGGAGTCGCCACTGCAAAGTCCTGGCGTGCAGTCTCGCCCACGGCACTACCTTGATGCAGGATATGAGTTTTTCCAACAAGCTGGAGAGAAGGGCTATGGGAACATAATGGTCCCTGTGGACCTGCTTAACCATTTTAACCAAACTGGACCTACGGTCCAGGGAGAGAAAAACCTTTCCTGAACGGGAATCAATAACTGCCCCCAAGTGGAGGATTCTAGTGGATAGGGAAAGAGAACTCTTTTCAAAGTTAACAGAAAACCCTAACCTTTGTAGTGTGTCTATAACTTGCGAAAGGGCCACCCTCGCCTGGTCCGGGGAAACCCCCAGGACGAGGACTTCATCCAGGTAGCAGTGTAACCTAATGGGAAACCCCCTCAAGTATGCTGACACTACCGCCAGCACCTTGGTGAAAGACCTGGGTGCAGAAGACCACCCAAATGGCAGGGCCCTATATTGATAATGGTGCCCCAAAAGGAGAACCGGAGGAAACACCTGTGATCTGGAAGAATGGGGATATGGAGATAAGCCTCCGTAAGATCTATAGAAGTCATGTAATCCCCCTCCCAAATACCTTCCAGAATGAATTTAAGGGAGGCCATCTTGAATTTGCGGTAAACCAAATACTGGTTCAGCAGCTTCAAGTCGAGGATAGCTCTCCAACCCCCCGAAGACTTGGGTACAAGAAACAGATTTGAATAGAACCCCCAACCCACCTGGTCCATCGGGACCGGTTCCACTGCAGCGATGTCAAGCAGATGTTTAATAGCCTGATGCATCTACCTGCATTTTTCTATGCATTGGGCTGGGGGAAATGGAAGAAATTAAGAGGAATGGAAAGGAACTCTAAATGAAGGCCATGGGTGATTGTACTGAGTACCCAGGCATCTGTTGAAATTTCTGTCTAGGCCTTGGAGAAGAGAACCAGGCGATCACCAATGGGTGGGATTGGGACCGACCTATTTGCCCCGGCGGTAAGGGTGACCACCTCCCCCTTGAAAGGGACACTTACTCTGTTGTTGAAACCGTTGTAACTGCGCTCGGGCTGCCTCTCTGACCTGGGCCAAGAGTACCTGCTCTGCTGAGCTTCCTGTTCCTGAGGCCGGTACGAGGGCTTGCGGTAGAAGGGAGTAGACGTTTGCTCCGCCTTCTTTGCTGAGGTGGGTAGGACTTTTTTCTTGTTCTTGTCTTCCACGAGGAGCGGGTCAAGAGCAGCTCCGAACAGGGAGACCCCATGTAGTCAGCCAACGCCAGCTGCCACTTTGACTTGTTGTCCGCTTGCCAACTCCAGAGCCGAAGAAGGTGCCGAGAGGTGACGGACAACACCATAGCCCTGGAAGCGAACTTCATGGCATTCAACGAGGCATCCGCCAAAAACTCAGCCACCACCACTAACTTGTTCAGGTCCTGGTACAGCCGCACATCTTCCGAGGGAATGCGCTCCTGGAGCTTCTCCATCCACAAGATAGCCATGTGATTGAAGAATAAAGCCAATGCCACAGCCTTGATGGCCCAGGCTGCAGACTGGAACATCTTCCTGAGCGCGTCATCTCTGCCTTTCTGTCATCTGCCTTCAGGTTGTCAGGTTTAGGTTTAGGTTTTAGGTTTTATTGGGATTTATATGCCGCCCTTTTCCCTGAGGGGACTCAGGGCGGCTTACAACCACAGGGGAGGGGAAGTGCAAGGTCAAAACAAACACTTTGTGAACAAAAGAAAAATAATAAAACACAACTTTCATTCAGCAATCAAACACTCGGGCGGGTAATTGGAAGCCTATCCCCAGGCCTGCTGGGAGAGCCAGATCTTGAGGGCTGCGCGGAAGGTCTGGATCGTGGTGAGGGTGCGGATTGTCAGCCACATCCTTTGCCACCAGAGAAGGAGGAGACGCCAATGCGACCACTGATGGGTCCCCAGTGGGTAGCTGCAAGGCTTGGGAAAAATCTGGCTCAATGTTATAAAAATGCCTATCATTACTGCCAGGGTTAGGGAAAGCTGTGGGTTTTTCCCATTGTTTCTTCACCACTTCCAGGAAGAAGTGAAGAGCAGGAATATTCTCCTTAACAGCCTTGGGCTCAGACAAAACTGGCCCCTGAGGCTTCTTTGCTGCAGACCCCTCTGTAGCTCCTTCCTTAGCCTCATTCTTGGCTGCTTCCTTAATCCCCTTCCCCTCTTCTACCTGTGCAGTGTCACGCGTCTTGCACAGAAGAGATCAGAATACCTCAGACAGGTCATGATCCCTCTGGGCCTTGTCCCCTGACACTGAACTTTCACTTAAGGTGACCAGATTTTCAGATTGGAAAAGAGGGACACCCTTGACCGGGGGGGGGGGGGGGGGGGGTTGTTAAAAAAAACTTTTTTTGTCAAAAGGTCACCCCAGGACACTGAAACCAGAATAAATACGAATCTGTTGCCAAACAAAATTTTGATCACGTGACCATGAGGATGCTGCAACGGTCGCTAAGTGTGAAAAATGGTCGCAACGGTCGCTAAGTGTGAAAAATGGTCATCAGTCACTTTTTTCAATGCCATTGTAACTTTGGTCACTAAATGTTTTCCCCCTCCTCGAGACTCCTCACTTCTTCCTTCATTCCTCTTGCTTATCTACCTTCACCTTATCTGTCTTCTGCTCTTTCCCTCTCTTCCTTCCTTCCTCCCTCCTTCCATCCTCTTCTTTCCTCACTCACTCCCTTCCTCCTTTTTTCTCTTCCTTCCTCCTTCCATTCTTTATACGATATAAAATTCAATGAGGATGAAACACACAAAATCTGGCAAAGCTGCCTTGCACCAACCTGGCCTGCCCATAGAATAGCAGCCACTTTGAGACACATAAACCTGGTCTGAACATATTGCATCACAAAGATTTGCAAAGATCACATTTGCAAAAAGGAACATTTCTTGTAGTAAATACATTTTATAAACAATTTAAAAGTAAAAATCCCCCCAAAATAATAAAAAAGGTATTCTATAAATAAAAGAAATCCTTAAAAACCATTGTTAAGTATTACACCAGCAATAATTTATACTGTCACCATTTCAAACTATCATCAGAAATACGAATCTGTTGCCAAACATCAACATTTTGATCGCGTAACCATGAGGATGCCACAACGGTCGCTAAGTGTGAAAATGGTCGCTAAGTGTGAAAAATGGTCATCAGTCACTTTTTTCAATGCCATTGTAATTTTGGTCACTAAACAGCCATGTTCCTGACTTAACAACCACCATGATTCACTTAACGTGGCAATAAAAGGTCGCAAAATGAGGCAAAAATCATTTAACAAACGTCTCCCTTAGCAACAGAAATTGGGGGATCAATCCTGGTCGTAAGTCGAGGATTACCGGTAGCCAATTGCAAAAGGCAACTTTACTTGGAACAGGTGAGATTGTGCCCGGATCCCTTTCATGCCAACATATCCATCTTCTGCTCTTTCCCTCTCTTCCTTCCTTTCTCCTTCCATCATCTCCTTTCCTCACTCACTCCCTTCTTCCTTTTTTCTCTTCCTTCCTCCTTCCATTCTTTCAGCTTCATTTCTTTTGCCTATCTACCTTCTCTGTCTTTCTGCTCTTTCCATTTCTCCCTTCCTCTTTGCTTTTGTTCCTTTCTCCTTCCCTCCTTTCCTATTTCTTGCTTCTTCCTTCCTTCTGCCTATCTACCTTCACCTTCTCTGTCTTTCTTCTCTTTCCCTGTCTTCCCCTTTCCTCCCTCCTTCCCTTCTTTCCTTTCTAGTTCCATCCTTTCTTCTTTCCTCTCTCCCTCTTTTTTCCCTTCCTTCCCCCTTCCTCTTGCCTATCAACTTCATCCTCTTTGTCTTTCTGCTCTTTCCCTCTCTTCCCCTTTTCTTCCTACCTCCTTCCTTCTCCCTCCCTTCTTCTTTTTCTTCCTTTCTTCTTCCATCTTCCTCCTTCTCCTTCCATTCTTTCTCCTTCCATCCATCTTTTCTCCTTCCATCTTCTCCCCCCCTCCCTTCTTCTTTTCCTCCCCCCTCCCTCCTTCCTTCCTCTCCTTCCCTTTCTCACACACAGGAAGGGGAGGGGGGCTATCTAGTCGCTTTCACAGCATAATTTCTTTATCTAACTTTTAAAAAACAGTGTGCAAATCAAACGAGATTTTCGTAACCTGCGAAGCACCAAGTTATATTATGTTGTTACAAATTCGCAGCTACTCCATTCTTTCTGATAGGGAACTACATTTCCCAAGATGCCTCAGGTCCTCAAAGCGCTGAACGCAGTTTTGCAATTGACTCCAGCGAGGCCCGGTAGCCGCCGGCTGGGGTGGTTGTCAGGGCGATGCGGAGCGGACGCGCCGTTTGTTACTGCTTCCAGCAATCAAGACGGACAAGGGAAGCGACTGAAACGGACGCTGGCCGCAGGAGAGCGAGGCTGCTGCCGGCCGTTTCACCTTGCGCAGCGAATTTGACTGGGTCCCGGGGCTTCTGCTGGGTGGCAGAAGCCCGGGACCCAGTCAAATTCGCTGCGCAAAGTGAAACGGCCGGCAGCAGCCTCGCTCTCCTGCTGCGGCTTCTGTTTCAGTAGGGAAGAAAACTTCCTTTCGCTTCCCGAATTTGACTGGGTCCCGGGGCTTCTGCCGGGCGGCAGAAGCCCGGGAAGCGAAAGGAAGTTTTCTTCCCTATTGAAACAGAAGCCGCAGCAGGAGAGCAGGGCTGCTGCCGGCCGTTTCACCTTGCGCAGCGAATTTGACTGGGTCCTGGGCTTCTGCCACCCGGCAGAAGCCCCGGGACCCAGTCAAATTCGCTGCGCAAAGTGAAACGGCCGGCAGCAGCCTCGCTCTCCTGCTGCGGCTTCTGTTTCAGTAGGGAAGAAAACTTCCTTTCGCTTCCCGAATTTGACTGGGTCCCGGGGCTTCTGCCGGGCGGCAGAAGCCCGGGAAGCGAAAGGAAGTTTTCTTCCCTATTGAAACAGAAGCCGCAGCAGGAGAGCAGGGCTGCTGCCGGCCGTTTCACCTTGCGCAGCGAATTTGACTGGGTCCCGGGCTTCTGCCACCCGGCAGAAGCCCCGGGACCCAGTCAAATTCGCTGCGCAAAGTGAAACGGCCGGCAGCAGCCTCGCTCTCCTGCTGCGGCTTCTGTTTCAATAGGGAAGAAAACTTCCTTTCGCTTCCCGAATTTGACTGGGTCCCGGGGCTTCTGCAGGGCGGCAGAAGCCCGGGAAGCGAAAGGAAGTTTTCTTCCCTACTGAAACAGAAGCCGCAGCAGGAGAGCGAGGCTGCTGCCGGCCGTTTCACCTTGCGCAGCGAATTTGCACTGGGTCCCGGGGCTTCTGCCGGGCGGCGGGACCCCCGCACGACGTTCTGTGCGGGCGGCAGCCGCTGCGCCCATGCTCTCGGAGGCGGCGATCCCATTCACGAAGAGGCAGCTCCTCGTGGGCGCAGCGCCTGCCGCCCGCACAGAGTGAATTCAATTGGGATCGCCTGCGGCCGCGAGGACTCCTACATGAACGGAGTATTCCTCGCGGCCGCAGGCGATCCCAATTCACTCAGCCAGGGCGGGCAATTTCTGCACGAACGGACTACTCCTCGCGGCCGCAGGAGGACAGGGAGGAGGAGGGGGCAACCGCCCGCACGCGGTTCAGGGGCTTCTGCCGGGCGGCGGGAGCCCCTGCACCGCATGGAACTTCTCTGCCGCGGGCGGCTGCAGCTGCCCCCACCCTCTGCTCCTGCCGCGGCGAGCGGAAAATTCGATTAGAATTAGATTACTCACCAGTCAGCGCAGCTGCAACCTCTTTCGTCTTTTGTAGAAAGGAAATGGAAACTCGCGCAAGCGTGCTGAAAATTTCCCATCCCAGCCAGCTCACTGATTGGCTGGAGTCCAGGCCAATCCAATCAGTGAGCGGGAGGCTGGGCTGGCTTAAATTTGTAGGTAGTAGGTAAAAGGCTAAAAGCACGCTTTTTTTGGCGCTCGCAGCTCCCGCCCATCAGCTGCTAGCTTGCTGGGCTGGCTCATCTGGTAGGATAGAGAACAGAATGATGAGCCAGCCCAGCAAGCTAGCAGCTGATGGGCGGGAGCTGCGAGCGCCAAAAAAAGCGTGCCTTTTAAAAAGGCGGGCGGGACGCGGGAAAATGCGTTGGAAGGCGGGTGTGTCCCGCCAAAAGCGGGACGTCTGGTCACCTTACTTTCACTAATCAAGGAAGAGGAGATGGGACAGCTCACTGGAGCAGGGGGAGGGTGTGCCTGAGAGGAGCTAGTCCTAGGGGCCTTGCCTTGATCCACTACCTGGGCCTTAGCTGCCTGTTGCTGGATGCCTGCCACAATGCCAGAGAAGATAACTCTTTCAATAAGGCTCTGCAACCCCCTGGGAAGATCATCCACATCCAGGGAATCCCAGCTGGAATTCCCAGGATCCTGAGCTGCCTCAGCCTGGGGAGCCAGAATAGGCCTAGGCAAGGCCTTATCCCCTATGAGATCCTCATAAATACAGGAATCCTCCAGGCCCATTTCCTGTTCCTCCAGGGAAAGGGGTGGTGATGGGGAAATCCCCCCAAAGAACCTTCCTAGGGAATCCGGAGAGCCTGAGGGGGCAGGATGAGACTCACCCCCAAGGGGGATCTAGAGTGAGGGGGAGAAGTACTGAGCCTACCCTGTTGGGCCCTCAACTTCTCTGTTCTAGAGAAGGTTTTGGAAATGCCTTTATGCCTCCTGAGTTCATCCCTCTGGGTGGCATGTGAGGTACGAGAAGCCCTGGCAGAGGCAGTAGGCAGCTGCCTGGAAGATGGGCCCTCCCCAGGGGAACATGGGGGTGAAGGGGACCTTCCCGCCTCCTCCACCGTCTTAGCCACATGGGATAGTGCTCACCTTCCTTGTGAAGCCTCCAAATCTCCCTCTTCAGCTGCACAGGAAATGGAGAGGGCAAAGAGAACTTCCCATACAGGCAGCCCCTATGTCAACACTGAGCATGGTGTGCTTTAGGGGCGTCCGCCAAGGCTTGCTTCAGCCCCGGATGCCCACATGCCTTCCCACAGCTCCGTGGCTCCAAAAACCTCAAAAAAACCCTCTTCGTGCCATTTCCAGCACTCTGGAGCTGCCGTGGCTTGAATCCAGCCCCGAAGACTTCAGCCAGTGTAACTGAGTGATGGGAGGCCGTGGGGCTGGAAATCCCGAACCCGCAAGCCTCCCAATCGCCCAGGGGGGCAGAGACCGGTGCCATGTGCTCTGCAAAGTCCAAAATGGCTGCCCCAATGCCGATTGAGCCTTCCCAGCCCCCAGCAATTCAAATCAATCTCCCTCATGGCTAGGAAGGAAACCACACAGAGGTATTTACTGGCCCTAGGAGAGAGATATTTTCCAGAGGCTACAGAGGCAAGGAGAGTTCAGTAGAGATAAAATTCGCAGAAGAAAAATTAAATAGGTCTCGTTTTTTGGCTGGGCTGAGATGAAACTGGAAGGAAAGAGTGGAGCACAGAGGCATGACTTCAGCTTCATCCCAGTCTCATGGCCAATTGGGCATGTTAATACCATCCATTGGAGCCTCCTGTCCCTTGCTCCGGAAAACTATGCATAGCCCCTAATCATGCATTTTATGAGTTCTGCCAGATCTTCCTTAAGTGGTTGGGTAAAACATTATAGAATGGGTTTGGTTTTGTTGCCCTTTTGGAGTTTGTAAGGGAGATAAAACAGATGTTTTAAGTCTTGTATTTCATACTTTTAATTGAAATCTTCCTCTAAAAAGAGGTGTCATGGGTCTCAACCCTTTTTGAAAAGCAAGAGTTGTCCATGAATTGTTATACACATCTCCTTAAAACAAATAAGAAAAGTTGATAGAAATCAAACTCCTTGTAAATTAGCGGCTTTATCTCTAAATAATAGAAAGATAAAACATCAGCTATGATAGAAACAGTGCCCATTTTTATTACTCTGAAATATAACCTAAATGTATACTTATACATGCAACTACACTTCAAATCAATACCATATGTATGTTATGTAGATTTAGTCAACAAATTCAGGATAATCTAATAGAAAGGGGAAGAAAGGACCCAACTGACTGCCTAATTTTAAGAAAATAACCACTTCTGTTGAGGGTTTTTTTAGAAAATACTTTGATTCATATTGCATATGAAAAGGACAATTTCTGTTTGCATAAAATTAAATTAGTGTATTATTACTCTGAATAGTCTGTCCATTGTTTATCTGCTCTGTGCACAATGAGAAGATTCAAGACTTAATCTCCAGTCAATAACATGGATATAACTTCCAAGAATGAATGCAAATTATCTTCTTCAGGAGTATAAGATTCCAATACTTTTTGTTATTTTGTATTCCTTTTTTATGTGATTCAGTAACGTTTCAAAACAATAATATAATTTTCTAGTCCTGATTATGAGACCTATCAAGGCAGTTTGGTGTAGTCGTTAAGACATCTGACTAGAAATTGAGAGATATTAAATTCTAGCCCTACCATAGGCACAAAGCCAACTAGGAGACTTTGGCTAGTCACTCTCACTTAGCTCTAGGAAGAAAGCAATGGCAAGACAATAGCAAAACACTTCTGAAAATATTACCAAGAATACTGCTGGGACTAGTCCCTGCAATGACCAGGAGTCAACACTGGGAGGGAGGGAGGGAGGGAGGGAGGGAGGGAAGGAGGGAGGGAGGGAGGGAGGGAGGGAGGAAGGATCAACTACTATCAACCTATCATAATTTCTCATTTTAAAATATTGCTTTAAGAACTTTTATAACTGCAGTATATTAAAGCCCATTCAATCTCTAAATCTTGTTTTAAGAAATTTGGAAGAAGCTGAAGACCAAACAGGCAAACTTCCAGCATAATTTGCATAATCCCAGACAAACTTCCATTAAAAATGCATTTGGCAGAGAAATGAATCAATGATTCTCTAGAGATTCAAATCATGCATCAATGAAAAGAAAACAGGATATCCCAAATGAAAGTTATGAAGTTACCAAATCCAGAACGTATGATGACCAGCTAGGCTAGCTGTATACATAAAAATTATGTGTCAAGTCTGCCATGGGGAATATGCATGAAGACTTTATGCTATAAAATTGTTTATTCCAAGCAAAACTAGGTTTTTTCATGGCAATGAAAAACAAAGTAGAAAGTTGGTATTTTGTGGCAGTAATTCATTAAAAGGTAAAGGTTTCCCTATCAGTCATGCCCAACTCTAAGGCACAGTGCTCATCCATTTCTTGGCTGAAGGAGCCAGCATTGTCTGAAGACAATTTCTGTAGTGATATGGCTAGCACCAAAGGTGCACGGAATGCGGTAACCTTCCCACCAAAGTGGTACCTATTAATCTACTTGCATTTGCATGCTGACCATAATTTGGTGCTCCACAATAAATGACATAGCATGCAGAAATGTATCTGTGACTTAAACTCTAATTTTTCCCATTTCCATTTTCTTTTTTCACAATTAGGGCAAAGATTTAAGAGAGATTCATGATAGTAATTATTCACCTAGATTAACAGCTCCACATAGCCTTTAAAATCTGAAGAAAACCCAGCACTTTTTATTGGGTTCCTCAGTTTTGTTGTGAAAATACATGAAAGTTATTTTGCAAACAGTACGTAACATGTGATATGCTTATAAAAATGGGTACCAGCTGTATTCTAAAATATTATGATTGCACGTTGAGAATAAAATATGGACACTAAACATCTAATCATTTGACAAATAATTGATTTGAGCTTTAATTAGCAAACTGTAAAGATAAAAAAATCAATGCAAGCATCTTAGATACGCTACCACATATAACATTGTGGAAAACAAATGATACCTTCCACATTAATACCATATTTATAAACAAAAATAAATCCATGGAATCTACTCTCATTCTATTGTAAGCTGAAATATGGACATTTGTATTAATACTTTAAAATAAAAGAGTTTCCTATGTAATATAAAAAAGTAACAGAGAACAGCTGTGAAGAATAAATAATTTCTATGTTAAGTATATTCTGTTCCATCCACTGTTCAGCCTAACTGATATCAGTGTGAAGCAATGCTTAACTTTTCCATTGAAATTATTCAGGCTGATATGCCTTAATGTGTGCCAAAATCACGGACTACAAGCATGCAGAGAATATTCCATCTTGCTCATCATCTTGAAACTTTTGTCCCTGCAATGCCCCTCCCTCTTCTCTTATGTACTCTTCTCCATGATCCTGTCAAGGCAAGCAGCATTCTGTGCTAAAAGGCTTTACAATGGATCAGCTCTTAACAAGCTGTACTGTAAAGCAAATGCCATTACAGCCAGAGAGAACCATCTCCCACTATCCAGGAAATCGTTAAGATAAAACTCTGATCCATTTCTTAAGTGGATGCATCTTCTGTGCCTTCAGACTGTCTTGTCAAACACTCCCAGTGCTCTTTTCTTTTTTCTTTTCCTATTCAGGATATCTGTCAACCCACAGGAAGCAATATTCTTTAGACAAATATTTTTGTCTAATAAAACAAAAGCAGCATATTGCATACGATCAGATAAAAGAGGCACATGGGTATTCATCCCCCCCCCCTCTCTCTCTCTCTCTCCTCCCACCCTTGTGGATTCTGGATTAAATAAAGTCTCTCGTTAGAAAGATTGTCTCTAAAAGAAAAGGCACAGAGTACAAAGGAGATAGGGGAGACTGCAGCTCCTTGCTATAACTCACTTACCTTTCTGAGCCATATTGTCCCTTGCTGCAGAAGGCTCAGGCAAAAGGCAATCAATCTACCAACATTAAGAATTTGCTGCCTAACCATCAGTGCTGCTGGCCAGCTCCTTACCGTATATTGTGCTTCTCGTTAGCTGTCCCCCCATCGTACTGCGCAAGGTGGCTTGGCTACCTTGCAGCTTTCTCTTTCACAGGACGGAGGTGCAGAACTCTAAGCAGGCAGGTATTGTCGGCAGCCGAGAGCCATGGATCCTCCAACAGGAGAGAGGATTGAACGACTCTCCATAAATACATACTCATGAACATACGACAGAAGCCAGCAATCAGCCTCCACCCACTTTCCGACCCCACTCAGGCTCAGCAGTAAGCAGAGGCATATGTCATGATTATTTACATAAGGAGGAGACTTATGACTCTGAAATAGCTCCAGCGGCTCAAAGCATTTTACACATACAATACATCCCAGTCCCGAAGTGAGTCAAGGGCAATCAACACACCCTAGGCCCATTCTCTTTCCCCTCACTTGGGGTCACACTTCAGATAAATCACTGGGTGAAATAGAGTGGATTTCTTGGTTGGCAAAGGGATGGCAGTGTGCCTGCTCCTCTACCCAAAGGTATTCTAGTTTCTAAGCAGAACAAAATTGCTGCCTCTGCAAATTTCACTGTAAATATAAACCAGATTTGTTTATAAATCAAATGTCTGGCTGTCAATTAAACTTGCTATCCACCTCCATCATTGTGCAATTTAAAGATTTTTGTTAGAAAAGAGGAAAGGAAGGAAGGAAGGAAGGAAGGAAGGAAGGAAGGAAGGAAGGAAGGAAGGAAGGAAGGAAGGAAGGAAGGAAGGATCAATTTATCACATATTTGCTGCAGTAACACTGAGTTCTAAATATTCACACTACCAAACACTGTTGGCTCAGATTCCTCTGTGCTTAATTATTCAACATTTCAGAGCAAGAAAGCATTTTCTGAAATGCAGCATGATTCATTCTAGATGGTAACAGCAGAAACATTATCTTCTGCACACATATTCTCAAACTGGCTTTTTTGGTAGGACTGCAGTTTAACTCAGGCAGAAAGCAGCCTCCACTTTAGTCCATTATCTCTGCTGAATAATTATTAAAAGTACAAAACTATGGTAGCAGATTTGGGGGCAGGAAGAGCTCAAGCACCTGAGCTTCTGTCCCTGGACGATAGGTCAGAATTTGGCACATTTGTAGCAAAATAATCCAAATAGGAACCAATCAGTTCTATTGTTTTCAAACATGTACCCTAGGATCTATTTCCTTGATTCCAGAAATCAAAATTGTACCAACCACAGACAGCCATTGTCCATTTTCTATAGAGGAAGCCTACTTGGCATTGGAATTTCCATTGCTAAGTGATCATACTGCTTAGCAACAGCAGTTCTGGTACTCCTGCTTGCAGTCATTAAGCCAGGATCAGGTTGTCATTAGGTGAGGAGTTCACATTTGCCCAACTTTTGAAGAGCCTTTGGAGCTTCAACTGGTACAAATCATAGCATCTGTGCAGCATTGGGTACACCATCCACATAACATTATTGCTACCTGAAGTACATTGATTCCCAGAATGCTTGTCATCTTTAAAACCCTCTGCGGCATGTGGCTAAATTACTCATGGGATGTCTCTTTGTTTTGATTTCTGTTTTCCACCAGTTTGGTCAAAACATGCATTGTTCACCCATTGGTGAAGCAGTGAACTTAGCGAGTCCTAAGAACCATGTCTTCTCTGTTGTGCCTGCTTCCTGGCTGAGATAGAGATTATCCTGACTGTTGGCCTTTCATAAGGCCATGAGAACTTGGCTGTTGTGTTAATGGATCTCTGATGAGGATGCTGTTATGTCTATTCAGAGGTGGGCATCATATAATGTAACAACCGGTTCAACCAGGAAATGTGAGCATGCGTGCCATCTGTGCATGTAAACAGCCTTCCACGCATGTACCTGGCTCCAAAAATGGTGATATATGGCCGAAATAGTGCCAGGCGCGTGGGCAGCCATCCGCCAGTTAGAATTATGGTTCACCTGAACCAGTCTGAACCAGCAGCAGCCCACAACTGTGTCTATTGAATTTGCTGCTATTGAATTTTTGATACACCCTACTTAGGATTTATTTTTTGTTGTTTTCATGTAATGAATAGTGGCTTTGATTCCATTTTTAATTTTGCTCACCACCCTTCAGTAGATGTGTATCATGTAAAACAAGTAAATAAACTCCTTTTACAGTTAACTGAAATGTTTAATATAGATGAAACTTGTGTGTGTGTTGTTGAAGTAATCTCATTTTAAGATCATACAACATTAATTCCATATGTAAAGGAAACTTGCACTGATTTATGTGGATATGAGATATAAGCTTATTTTATGGGTCATGTCAGCTGTCCGATATCAGTTTTATTACCTTCCTATTTTAATAAGACTTCTAGCTAGGAGCCAGTCAATTCTTTCAAAACCTCTGACCACTTTAGATGTGGAATAAACCGAATAAGAAATGTTTACATTGAATAGATTACCAAAAAGCACTCTGAGTTAAATCAAACTTTTTTTTAATTCTGCAAAAGCTTTTTAAAAGATTTCATCAGAAGTGAGTTCATCCAAAGTAATAACATTATGAGAAATCCAGATCATTCTCTCCCCTAAAAAAGATGTAAATGCCATTTTAAAAATGGGTTTATCATATAATTTAAGATGGGGGTTATAAAAAGGATCAAAATAATATGTGTGGCCTAACCATTTCCATGTAAGTCTTTCAGCATTATGTGTAGACCTGACATCAATACCTGAATAAACAGATTTCAGTACATGCCAGGATTTCAGTGAAGTCAAATAATATTTCTGCAAAAGATTTCCAGAAAGAGGTGGATTCTAAAATTCCTTATACTAGCCAATAACCAAAGCTAGAAAAATAACACAGCAATAAGCCTGAAAAACGTGGAAAGTTAAATCAACCTTCCTCAATCTGATATTACAAACTGTGCAGTAGAAATCACACATGATGTCTTTGCCAAAGAAATATATTCAGCATCCTGTAAATACAGTAAATTTAAAATCATAGAATAGAATCAATGTGGGATGGCGTCCCCAAATGCAAATCAACTTCTGAGTTACATTCATCTTAACCATATTTCTATCTTCCCTAGATAAAAGAATTCTAGATCTGTTTAGGTCATATTTCATTTTGCATCAAGGGAGATAAATTCAAATTTACCAGGTGAAAGAGTCAGATCATAATCAAGCCCACCCACCCTAGGTATTATTTCTTGAATTATTTCCTGAATATAGTATCATTTTGGATTTACTTCAATATGTAGAGTAACAAGACAGGATACTAAATTTAGGTATTATTAAAATGAGATTAGAAATAGGGATTTCTGGTCTTTCTAAAAAACATAAGGCATCATTAACTTATTTATTTATTTATAATAGTTATATAGTCACTCATCTCATCAAGATGATATTAGGTGACATAAAGAGATTAAAACCAAAGGCATAATATGACAGTTTATATTTTTTGTACAAAATGTACAAGACAGCCTTATATATGAATTAAATGAATTAAAACAAGAATTAAACCAACTATAAATCTGAGATTATAACAAAAGTGACAACCCTGCATAAAACCCACACAAATTAGATCAACTATAAATCTAATACTGTCAAAAATGTGACAATCCTGCATAAAACCTGCCCAGTCATCCCCTATAGTTGGATGAGTACACTGAAGTTTATGCACTGAAAAAGCAATTAAATCAATCAAATCTATGGATGTATATTTATTAAGAAATAGATCTATAATTAAAACACAAGCAGAATCCTGACCATACATAACCTAACAATTGACCTTTCTGCTGCAGTGAAGGATAATGTAGAACAGTCTATGGCAGTGATGGCCAATCTTTTTGTAAAGGCATGCCAAAATTGTGTGTAGGTGCCTATACCCACAATGGAATGGGTTCCACCTATCTGCTCATGTGCAGGGGGGTTCACCTTCCCCGGGCTTTGGAGGCTTTCCGGAAGCCTGGGGAGGGCAAAAAACTGCCTCCCCTGCCCCCCCGGAGGATCTCTGGAAGGCAGAAGTGGATTGCTTCAGAACTTCTGGTTGGCCCATTGGCCCCGTTTTTCGCCTTTCCCAGGCTCCAGAGGCTTTCCTGAAGCCTAGGGAGGGTGAAAAACAGGCCCAATGGGCAAACCGGAAGTTTGGGAATGAATTTCCGGTTGGCCCATTGGGCCGGATTTTCACCCTCCCCAGGTTCCGAAGGCTTTCTTGAAGACTGGGGGAAGGCAAAAACCTGCCTCCCCCGGCCCTCTGGAAGGCTGAAAATCAGCTGGCTGGCATGCACATGTGTGTTGGACCTGACGGCTCGCATGCTGGCAAATATGGGTCTGCATGCCACCTGTGGCACATGTGCCATAGGTTTGCCATCACAGGTCTATGGAGATTCTCAGTCATCTATGTCATGGTTGTCCCAAAGTGCTTTTTAAAAAGAAGATAATTGGACTTTCTTTGTTTTTCCTTGAAGACGTTTTGCTGCCCATACAAGAAACCTCTGCATTTCTGACTGAATGGAAGGATTTATGTTCCTTGCAGTCAGGTGGGCATTCGCACTCTTTCTTTTTTTTTTATTTATTAATTTTTAATTTAAAACAAGTACAACATCTTTCTTTACATGCTATAGAAAGTGTGTCAGTCGGTCACAAATAAACTTTTGTGCATCTCCTCCACAGTCAACAAACATAACTCATGTTAACTCGAGCATTTTAACTCAAATATTCATAAATATCACCATCATCATATATCCATTTTCATTTGACTGTAATTATTATTTAAAAATATTAATAAAAATAATAATCTTAAACAATACATGCCCACACCAGTGGGAAAAGAAAAAATAAAAATAAAAGACAAAAAGAACAAAAGACAAGGCAGGGAAGAAAAAACAAAACAAAAAACAAAAACAAAAATGCACAGCCATTTGCATTATTTAGGTGACCCTGAGAATACAGATAAATCTCCAAGTGGCCTCAATGATTCTCAGGAAGAGAATCAGTCAGAACTGAAGAAGAGTTCAGTTGGGTGACAAGTGAGCCATCTTCACGAAAAAACAAAGAAAATTTGGTTGGCTTTTGATAGACCCTTTAGATCTAGAAAATTCCAGATTAAATCAAACAGCAGGCCTTGTTTGTTGTTTGTTTGTTTGTTTGTAGGACTGCCCATCACTGAATAGCATACAAAGATTAAAAACAAACCCAATCATTAAAAGTAAAATCCCACGTACAACAGAGTTTTCCTAACCTGATCCAGATACTTTCAGGGCCTTAAAAAAAGTTAGCAGAGTAGGGGCTATTGGCTCTCTGAGAGGACTACTGTTCCACAGGCAAGCACTGCCACACAGAAAGTATAAGTCCTGGGTCTAACAATGTCACATTGTTTAATGAAAGGGACCCAAAATAGGCCCCTCTGCTAGATCTAATGTGGCAAGCAGAAACAATGGGAGAAAGATGATCCTGAAATAGCCTGACTCTGTGCCATACAGGGCTTTTATGGGTAACAGTCAACACCTTGAAATGCACCTGGAAGCCTGAGAGCCAGTGGAGCATGGAGTAGCAGTATTGCAAGAGACAAAAGAAAATATCCCGCTGAATTCTGGACCAGCTACAGCTTCGTGTTCTTTAAGGGCAGCCCCATGTACAGTATATCATAGTAATCCAAACAGGAATTGACTAAGGAATGAGTAGGGTGACCAGACGCCCCACATTTGGCGGGACAGGCACACCTTTTCATAATTTTTCCCGCGTCCTGGGCCGTTCTCAAAAAAACCTGCTTTATTTTGTGCTCGCAGCTCGCTCGCTCCCCCGCCCATCATCTGCTAGCTCGCTCACTCGTTCCCTTCTACACTAAAAATCTAAGCCAGCCCAGCCTGCCGCTCACTGATTGGCCTGGACTCCAGCCAATCAGTGAGCTGGCTGGGATGGAAAATTTTAAGCACGCTTAGCACGCCACACGAGTCTCCATTTCATTTCGTCTTCACCGTTTCTTGCTGCTTAACTGGTGAGTAAGGGTGCCGCTTTGGGTGGGCGGCGGCAGCCTTTAGCAAGGGAAGGCCTTCCCTTGCGAAGGCCTTCCCTAGGGAGGCCGCCCCAGGTGTGGTTGGGAGGGAAAAGCGCTTGGCGCAAAGAAGGACTTTCTTCCAACCAGCGGAACCCCCAATCGCCAGGGGCATCGGACTCCAAATCCCATCACAGGAATCCCCACTCGCCAAGATCGTAGGACTCCAAGTACCATCCCCTCCGCCCGTCCTCGCCAGCACAGCCCCTGGCGCAATCGGGCTGCGATCGGCGGGCGTCCCTGCTGCAATCTGCGCCGCCCGCCGCATCAGCCGGAATTTAATTCAAGAGATCTTAATCTTGACAGCATTGTTGGGGTCTGCGGGTGAAGAAATTACTTTAATCAGTGGGGTAAAGTTCTTTCTTTCGGTCACCCGAGCTCTGATGCGGGCGTAAGGAAAGTCCTCTCTTTCCCCCTCATCAGAGATGGGGGGGGGGGAAAGAACTTTACCCCACTGATTAAAGTAATTTCTTCACCCGCAGACCCCAACAACACTGTCAAGATTAAGATCTCTTGAATTAGATTCCGCTGATGCGGCGGGCGGCGTGGATTGCAGCAGGGACGACCACCGATTGCAGCGCGGCTGCGCTGGTGGGGATGGGTGGGGGGGGTGGGACTCCCCACTGGCCAAGATCGTAGGGCTCCAAGTCCCATCCCCTCCGCCCATCCCCGCCAGCGCAGCCCCTGCCGCATCAGCCAGAATCTAATTCAAGAGATCTTAATCTTGACAGCGTTGTTAGGGTCTGCAGGTGAAGAAATTACTTTAATCAATGGGGTAAAGTCCTTTCTCCCCCCCCCCCAGCTCTGATGCGGGTGTAAAGAAAGTCCTCTCTTTCCCCCTCATCAGAGCTCGGGCGAGCGAAAGAAAGAACTTTACCCCACTGATTAAAGTAATTTCTTCACCCACAGACACCAACAACGCTGTCAAGATTAAGATCTCTTGAATTAGATTCCGCTGATGCGGTGGGCGGCGCGGATTGCAGCAGGGACGCCCGCCGATCGCAGCCCGATTGCACCAGGGGGTTCCGCTGGTTGGAAGAAAGTCCTTCTTCGCGCCAAGTGCTTTTCCCTCCCAACCACACCCCTCTCGTGTTCTTCGGCCCGCTGGACCAATGGGGGCCCGGGGTAGGCGGAGCCCGGCGACCCTCCCGGGCCGAGAAATTGGAAGGAGCGAAGTTGCGAACGCTCCGAGGAGTGAGTAAAGTGCCGCGCTCGGAGGAAGTAGCGGCACATGATTGGAGCGGGAAGAGGGGCTGAGTTGGGGCATCCTCGGCATCCCCCGTGTGATCTCTGGGCCCCCGGCTTCCCCATCTCCTCTCCTATGGGGAGACGTGCATCATAATGTTGTAAGCCGCCCGGAGTTACCTGTGTGTGAGGTGGGCTGCCCTATGCATTTGCATGTGTGCGCTGGAGAGAGAGTGAAAAAGAGAGGGAGGAATAATTATATTAATTAGATAGATCAGTGTTTCTCCACCTTGGAGACTTGAAAGTGTGTGGACTTCAACTCCCAGAATTCTGGGAGCTGAAGTCCACATACTTTCAAGTCTTCAAGGTGGAGAAACACTGAGATAGATGATAATGAGATGAGGGAGGGAGAGGGAGAGAGAGAGACCATAACTAGATAGACAGATAGGCAGGCAGATAGACAGATGGATATAGAGAAAGAGAGAGAGATAGGTAGGCAGGCAGATAGATGGATGGATGGAGAAAGAGAGGGGGAAAGAGGGAGAGGGATACCATAGCTAGATAGACAGATAGGCAGGCAGATAGACAGACAGACGGATGGATGGATAGAGAGAGAGTGGATGTGTATAATTAAGGTGACCAGACGTCCCTAGCGAGGCCGCGGGCTGGCAGTAACCGCCGCGGCCAGCTCCCTCCCCCCCCCGGTCAAAGCTGTCCCTCTTTACCAATCTGAAAATCTGGTCACCTTAGGAATGAGGCACCATTAGGAGGATCTCCCAATCCAGATATGGACGCAATTGTATAAGCTCTGCCCTTTAAAAATTGGTGCACAAGCCAAACCTGAGCAATGGCTCTCCCAATCATGGCTGCATCTGCTCTTTAAGTAAGACCCATGAGCCCAAGTTGTACACTGACTCTGTCAGGGGAAGTGCTTTCCCAAGCAGAATTAAAAGTAGAAAACTTCTAGATCCACAGACATTCCTACCAGGGTTGAGCTGAAACCTGTTCTCCCCTATCTAGACCTTCAGTCGCCAGGCACTGGGAAAAGACCCCTGTGGCATCACTTAGTTAGCAAAAGGTAGAAATGCATCAGCATGATGCTAATACTGTACCCCATGCTGGCAGATATCTCACCCAAAAAGTTCGTGTAGATGTTAAACAGAGTGATGAGAATGTACAACTCTGAGGCACCCCATACAGGTGGAGCCTGTGGCTTGACCTCTCATTCTCTACAAAGACCAAGTAGGACCGACCTCGAAGAAGAAGAATCACTATAACACAATGCCTGCCAATTTCCTAAACCAGGCGAGAAGGATACCAAGATTGATGGTATTGAAAGTTTCTGAGAAATCAAAGAATATCAGAATAAATACAATATAATAATACAATAGCAGAGTTGGAAGGGACCTTGGAGGTCTTCTAGTCCAACCCCCTGCCTAGGCAGGAAGCCCTATACCATTTTAGACAAATGGCTATCCAACATCTTCTTAAAGACTTCCGGTGTTGAGGCATTCACAACTTCTGGAGGCAAGCTGTTCCACGGATTAAATGTTCTGACTGTCAGGAAATTTCTCCTCAGTTCTAAGTTGCTTCTCTCCTTGATCAGTTTCCACCCATTGTTTCTTGTTCTACCCTCATGTGCCAAGTGTGCCAGTATTCCAAGTGTGGCCTTACCAAGGAATTGTAAAGTGGTATTAACACTTCACGTGATCTTGATTCTATCCCTCTGTTTATGCAGCCTAGAACTGTGTTGGCTTTTTGGCAGCTGCTGCACACTGCTGGCTCTTATTTAAATAGTTGTCCACTAGGGCTCCAAGATCCCTTTCACAGTTACTACTGTTGAACAAGGTACCACCTATACTGTACCTGTGCATTTCATTTTTGTTGCCTAAATGTAGAACCTTACTCTTTTCATCATTGAATTTCATTTTATTAGATAGTGCCCAATGTTCAGGTTTGTCAAGATCCTTCTGTTATCTTTAGCCTGTCTTCTGGAGTGTTGGCTATTCCTGCCAGCTTGGTGTCATCTGCAAATTTGACCATTTTTCACACTTAGCGACCATTTTCACACTTAGCGACCATTGCAGCATCCTCATGGTCACGCGATCAAAATTTGGATGTTTGGCAACAGGTTCGTATTTATGATGGTTTCAGTGTCCTGGGGTCATATAATCACCTTTTGACAAAGTCAAATGGGGAAACCAGATTCACTTATGTTACTAACTTATCAGCTGCAGTTATTCACTTAAGAACTGTGGCAAGAAAGGTGGTATAATGGGCTTAGTGACCAAAGTTACAATGGCATTGTAAAAAGTGGCTGATGACCATTTTTCACACTTAGCGACCATTTTCACACTTAGCGACTGTTGCAGCATCCTCATGGTCACATGATCAAAATTTTGATGTTTGGCAACAGTTACAATTTATATTTGTAAATTGTAGTTATGTTGAAATAAAAAAAATATTACAATACTATTTTTGCATTATATGAAAATTTTTGTTGCTCTGTATAAAATTTTTAATCAACACCCCCCCCCCTCGGTCAAAGGTGTCCCTCTTTACCAATCTGAAAATCTGGTCACCTCATCCTTGTTGCTTGTCACCTTCTTGCCACTTTCTCCCAGCAATGGACCAATTGTTTCCTTAACCTTTTTTCTTGTTTTTAACATGTTGGAAGAAGCTTTTCTTGTTATTTTTTACTTTTGTGGCAAGCCTTTCTTCATTATGAGCCTTCGCTTTCCTCACTTCATCATTACATGATCGGGCTATTTGCTGATATTCTGCCTTAGTTATGTCCCCCCCTTTCCACTTTTTATACTTATCTTTTTTGTCTTTCAATTTGTCAGAGAGTTATTTATGCAGCCATGCTGGTTTATTTTGGGAGCTGTTATTTTTCTTCTTCATTGGTATTGTGCTAGACTGGGATTTTGTAATCTCATTTTTCAAAATTTCCCAAGCTTCTTTTGTGGTTTCTTGAGGATTCTCATCCATGGAATTTTCCCAAGCTCTCTCTAAGTTTATTGAAATTAGCTCTCTTATAAATATACTATATCAATCCTGAAATCACCAGAGATCATTCACAAGAACAATGAATGTGCCTCAGTATTATAGCCAGCCCTGAATCCTGACTGTTAAAGGTCTTGATAATCCTTCCAAAGTCTTTTGAAGTAGTAGGCCCTAAAAGGGCCTCCCTAAAAGGGAGCATTGAAAATGGGTGGGCATTGAAAATGGGTGGGGGGGATGGTGGATCCAGCAATGGTCTTTTAAGATGGAGGCAAGCAACAGCTTCCTTCAAGGTGAATGAAACTAACCCTCTTCACAGAGATGCATTCACCATGCCTGGACCTGCCATCTCCTAGGTGACATTAATTAAGCAGGAGGGACAGAAATTTAAAACACGTGATTTAGCCAACTCATAGCAAGGAACCTGTCTTTTCATCAGGTCCCACAGGTTCCAGTTCCGCATTAATCCAAGAATCTTTATCTGACAGATGGCTAGGATAATTCTCACAGTGGCCCCGTAGGCATTCCCACACACTCGTTTTACTAAAGATGGACCAGGTTACTCTGAAGAGGGCCAATATTTGGCACTCTGTGGACACCATAAGGAAGAGAAATAGCTATATTTGAGTGAGTCATATCACAATGAAGTATTCCCGAAGAAGCACTCTTACCCCCTGGAGTACATGCTTGGTTAAGAACACTCTTTGTTTTCCTCCAGCAATATTCTAAGTACATCTCATGGCACTTCATCACTCAAAGCTACTCTAAAAATTAGAAGGCCCTTTGGGATCCACCTGCAGAGAGAGGCAGCACAGACATAAGCCAATCCAAGGCCAAGGTTGCTATCTCATTCCAAGTAGCAACCAAGACCTCAGTCCAGGGTTGAGTTTCAAAAATTGTTCGAACCTACTCTGTGGGCGTGGCCTCTTTTGTGGGAGTGGCTTGCTGCCCATGTGACCGGATGGGGGTGACCTGCCACCCATGTGACCAGATGGGAGTGGCCTGCCACCCATGTGACCTGGTGGGAGTGGCCAAGATTATGTTATTACTAGATATTACTAATTACTAGATATTACTAATATTACTGGATCATTATTAATGCATAGATAACTGCGGGACATTACACACACACACACACACACACACACACACAAACTATGACAGTGCCAGGAAAACACAAAAAAAATAAGAATCCCCCCCCCCCAAAAAAAAAGACTGCCAATGAAACCAGTTTTTTTTTCCTAAACCTAAGGACAGGAAAGACAAAGTCACTGGAATAAAAACCATCAAGGCAATGTGGAAAATTACAAAGGACAGGCGCTCACAGAACCATCAACCACCTCAGAATTACCTAAACAACGAAGGTGAAACACACTAAATCTGGCAAAGCTGCCTTGCACCAGCTGGTCTGCCCATAGAAAAGCAGCCACTTTGAGACACATAAACCTTGTCTGAACACTTAAAAGCAACATATTGCATCACAAATATGTTTGTGGTGCAAAAAGGAATAACATTTCTTGTAATAAACTTTCTATAAACAATAAATAAATAAAATTTCCCTAAAATAATTAAAAACCACCAATTTCAGAGAACACCACAGTCCTCTCCCTCCTTATCTTTTTCTTTTTTGTCCTAACTTTCTCCTCCCCCCCCCCACTTCCTTCTAGCACTGATGATGTTACCTAGTTTGGTAATGAAATGCCTGTAAGAAAACCACCAAGCTCAGAAAGCAGCAAGGATCCCACTATCCCCACCTCCTCTTTCTCTCTTTCTTTCTCCTGCTTGTCCTTTCTCTTCCCCCCCCCCCAACCCCACTCCCTTCTAGCACTGATGATGTTACCAAACTAGGAGTGCTGGAGAGGATCTCTAACAGGGCGAAGGGCTTCCCGCTACAGGGACAATCTATCTGCAGCCGTAAATGACTGCAAGCAGCAGCTTCAGGCACCTGTTCGCAGCTGACAGTTGCGTTTGGGAACGGAGGTGGCGGCAGCGGAAGAGGGCACAGCACAGGATGTCCCAGAGCCTGCAGCAACTTGCACAGTAAAGGCAATTAAGAAATTCTCTCGCTTGTGAGATTTTCTTTACTGTGCAAAGGCTTGCTTTAAGGCTGCAGGCTCCGAGGCTTCAGGAACCCAGGGAGGGGGGCAGGGGGAAATTCTGCCCATCTGTCCCCTTCCAAAACAACCTTGCAGGTTTTCAAGATCACCCGGAGAGGCGTTTTTTAAAAAGAAAATCCTGAAAAGCACAAGATCTGGAGAGACGGGCAGCCAGTCTTTTTTTTGGGGGGGGGGGGAATCCCCAGAACCAGGAGTGCAACCCACACAGCTTGTTCAAACAGCAAAAGAAAGGGACAGGAGAGGAGTTCGGCTGTTTGAAAAGCCCGGCTTGGAACTCCTCTCCTGTCCCTTTCTTTTGCTGTCTATACATGCAGTGTGGGTTGCACTCCCTTTTCTTTCATAGCCAGCTCGTTTCCAATTGGGGGAGGGGGGAAGAAAACAAATTTTCCATCCCTCTCCATGGATCCCCACCCCAATTGGAAACGAGCTGGCTATGAAAGACAAGGGAACACAACCCGCACTGGTTGTTCAAAGAGCAAAAGAAAGGGACAGGAGAGGAGTTCAGCTGTTTGAAAAGCCCGGCTTGGAACTCCTCTCCTGTTCCTTCTTTTGCTGTTTCTACATGTCGAGCGGGTCGTGCTGCCTTGTCGGCAAGGGCGCTTTGCAGTGACAGGGGCCGGGAGCGTACCGTAAGTTAATTACTTCTGGGTTCACCGACCATCCGGTTCGTGCGAACCGGGGCGATCCAGGAGGAACCCACCCCTGCCTCAGTCAAACCTTATATATATCAGAGTCCCAGAAACAATCCCAAGCTTCTCCTGGAACCAACAGGGCCCAGTAGGAATGTTTGAATACGTTTTGCCTCTCTGCAGGGAGGTGCAAATTGCAAAGGATTGATAGCAACATGTGCCAATTCCAAATCACATTACAATAAGTGTCTTACAGATTTTGGATCCCACATTCACCAATCCCAATCAGCATCACTAAAGGTAAGGGACTGTGAAGGAACACCAGGTTGCCCATATTTGTATTAAGCAATCTGCAATCAATAAGACAAATTCTGTGATCAAATCAATAGCAGCTTAAATAATTCCCAACCTTTTCTGAAAAAATATGCATTCTGCAACCAAAATGTTCAGAGTCAATATGAGGTTGTGGTTAAAGTATTTGACTGAAATAGGGGAAACTATGTTTCCCTAGTTCTATTGTTAACCATGGAAGTTTTTTTGGATAATTTTGGTCAATCCTGAGCCAATCTCAACCTATAGCACAAGGTTGCTATTGCTAGGGAATTTATGGGACAGAATACTATTTATATATGCTGCCTTGAGCAGATATAAATTAAAAAAGGAAAATAACTTTTAAAAAGTATGTTATATGAGTAACATTTCTTATATTCATATTATGGTTAAATCACATTTTTGATTTTCTGAACACATTTTACTAAACGTTCTTTGTATTTTTATCTGAAATCTATATTTAGGGCATAGGTATATTTTCTTCATATTCCAAATAAGTTTTGCTATTCTTTATTTTAAATTGTTACCCAGATTTAAGCATTGATTATGCTAGTAGTATGTGAAGACTGAAAAAATTCAAACTTATCATCTGCATCTAGATCTGAACTGTATCCAATTAAGATATTGAGATGAAGCAAGTCTGGTATAATCACATGTTGGAGCACATGGACAAATATCAATGCCAGGATTTTAAGGAAAAAACATTAACCTTTTTCTTTTTTTTAAAGGTTGGCAATGAAAAGGCCGTTGGTTCTTACTTGATACGCCTATTCTCATAGTGGGGGAGGAATATCCAGACTGGGTTGACTTCATCCACTCAATGATTGGACTGAGCCTGATGAGACCTTTAAACCACGCCCCTATAGCCAGGCAGACCCCATCTTCAACGAATGACTCTATCAGAATCGATGTGTCATCTTCTCCAGATGATTGTTGCAGTGAAATACCTTCTTTTATTACCCACCCAAAAATATCAAATAGTAACAGCAATAAGGCATTCAAGGAACCATGATAATTCCAGGGTGGGGCTGGATAGTCCCCCACTATGAGAATAGGCATATCAGGTAAGAACCAACACCCTTTCTCCATAGTGGGGGGACAAGACTGGAACATAACAAAGCCATATTGTCCCTTGGGAAATTGTAACACCCTGCGGTGATGGAGATGCCCATGTAGCAGCCCTACAAATCTCAGTCAAAGAAGCTTGCATAGCCCAGGCCACTGATGTAGCCACACTTCTCGTGGAATGTGCTGTGATAGACTCCGGTATCTGAACCCCCTGTGCTTGGTAGGTGGTAGCAATACAGGCTCTTAACCATCTGCCTATGGTAGTAGATGTCACCTTATTCCCCAGGGATCCCGGCTGGAAAGAAACAAACAATGCTTCTGTCTTTCTGGTCGACAATATTCTTTTGAGATAAATCCTCTGAGCTTTCCTTTTTTTCTCTAAAGGATGAGAAGAATCCGGACAGAAATTGAGCAAAATCAGTTCCTGAGATAGATAAAATCAAGAGCACACCTTGGGTATGAAGGAGAGGTCCAGCCTTAAAACTACTCTATCCTGGTAGAATACACATAAATCAGCCCTGGTAGACAATGCCTGTAATTCAGATATCCACCTAGCAGAAGTGATGGCCACAAAAAAAGGCCACCTTGAGTGTCAGGAACTTGAGATCTACTTTTCGCAGCAGTTCAAAGGGGGCACCTGTTAAAGTGTCCAACACCTTGTGTAAATCCCAAAAAGGGTACCTATGTACCGTGGGTGGCTTAAGATTAGAAGCACCCTTGAGAAATCACTTGACCATAGGGTGCTGAGTCAGTGTTTGTTACCTACCGCACAATAGCACAGAAGAGATTGCAGCTACCTGTCTCCTAATAGTTTTAGGAGCCAACCCTTTGTCCAGGCCCACTTGAAGAAAGTCCAAGACCTGTGTGATTGTAGCTGTTACTGGGTCCAAGCTCTTAGTGTCGCACTATGTGCAGAAGGAGCGCCATGTAGCACTATAGATGTGCTCCATTGATGGTCTGCGCACAGCCTGAGTAGTCTGTATGACCCTGAAGGAATATTTGTCCTCCCTCAGGATGCTCCACTCAAGTGCCAGGCAGTCAACTGGAGCCACTGAGGGTCCAGATGTTCCAGCAGCAAACCATGGCTGCCAAGGCCAATCTGGGGCAATCATCACCACCTTCTCCCCTCCTACAAGATCTTTTGTATGATCCTGGCAATAAAGGGCAAAGGTGGGAAGGCATAAAGGAGTCCCCGGGGCCATGTGCAGCGGAGAGTGTCCACCCCCTCTGCATTCTGTGATGGGAACTGGGAGTAAAACCTCAGGAGTTGAGCATTGAGAGGGGTGGCAAATAGGTCAACATCCAGGTGGCCAAAAAGGTCCACAATTGCCTGGAAAATTGCTGGCCGCAGCTGCCACTCCGAATTGTCCACCTCGGTCCGGCTGAGCCAGTTGTCCCTGAAATTGTCAAACCCTGCTATATGCGCTGCCGTTATAGAAAGTAGGTTCCTTTTGGCCCAAAGCCCCAGTCTCTTGGCCTCCAGTATCAGAGCCTTTGACCTGGTTCCTCCCTGCCTTGGTGGCTATGTTGTCTGTGAGGACCAGAATGTTTGCCACTGACATGATGACAAAATTGCTTGAGAGCCAGGCGGACCACCCTGAGTTCCAACCAGTTTATGTTGTGAGTAGTTCCGTCAGGCTCCATTGTCCCTGCACCATGTGCGCCTGTAGATGGGCACCCCATTCAAACAGACTGGCATCCTTTGTGTATTCCCCCTTGGTGATAGTAGGTGACCTCCAGTATCTGAGGTACTGTCGGTGTTCAGGGGCTATGGGTACATGCAGGTATGCCTCTCTGAGGTCTAGGGAAGTGAGGACATCTCCCTGTGTAATAATGGAATGCAGCGAGTGCATCTTAAACCTCCAATAGCGCACAAACCGGTTTAACCGCTTCAGATCAAGAATAGCTCTCCAGCCACCCAAGGCTTTGGGGATCACAATAAGAATGGAATAATAACCCTGGCCCTGTTGGTCTGGAGGCACCAATTGGATAACCCTTATGCCCAATAGGTGTTGAATGGCTTCCTGCATCAGCTGCCTCCAGGTCGGGTTATTGGAAACCAGACAGATCCAAAAAAAGCTTGGGGGGCTGGAGAGAAATTCAATGGAGAGACCTGACCTAATGGTGGACTAAACCCATGCATCGGAGGAAAATGAATCCCAATGGTTGGCGAAATACGCCAAGCGTCCCCCGATGGGAGGAGAGCTGGGCCTAGAATTAGTTCTTGTGATAGGAGCGCCTGCCGCCACCTCCTCCACCCTCAAAAGAGATGCTTCTGGGACTTCCTGGGCGGGACTTACTGATGGTAGCAGCTAAACATAGCTGCTCCCGTGTTACCAGTCGCATTATCTGTTAAGATGATCATCTATCAGACATCTGACGGACACCTTACTCTTCGGGAAAAGAAGGGAAAGGAGAGAAGTTTTGTCAAGCAAATGCCTTTCTGATCTTTGCAGCTTCTGTGTCTGTGAAGAGAAGGGGGGCCAGCTGAAGGCAGAACTGCTCCATGCTGGAATTCTCCGGCTGCTTTGCAGCCCCAAGTAAGCTTCCCTCCCACTCAGTTCAAAGATTGAATTACTTGATGGCGCAGTGGTTAAATGCAGCACTGCAGGCTACTGCTAGATCAGCAGGTCAGCGGTTCAAATCTCACCGGCTCAGGGTTGACTCAGCCTTCCATCCTTCCGAGGTGGGTAAAATGAGGACCCAGATTATTGGGGGCAATATGCTGACTCTCTGTAAACCGCTTAGAGAGGCCTGAAAGGCCTATGAAGCGGTATATAAGTCTACTGCTATTGCTATTGCTATTGCTATTGATTTCAAAACGAGCAGAATTCGTATGCAAGAGCATTAATTGTTTATTTAAATCCTAGCTTCTTTTTTACAAGATCCTCTTCCGTTATTTTATCTATTTAAAGAGGCATCTAAAATGGTGACGAGCCAATTGAATTGCTGAGTAACAATGTTTATCTAATTATACGGAGTTTCAAAACTTCAAAGAAAGAATTATTTTGCCTCACAGCCGGCCAACAGATCTTTACTAATTAGTTTCACTTTTAAAGTTTTAAAAGACTCTTTGCTAATATAGAGACATTCAAAACAGTGGTGAATATGCTGAACTGTTTCGTTACAATGCTTATTTTTTGAAACCTTCTGCAAACCTTCTGCAAAGTCCTACGAAGTTTATAAAAAAAAAAGTACCTCATTCCACAACTGTATAGCGGGCTAGTAGAGGTTTCCTAATTGCTTGAAGATAAAGTTTGAATGGCATCAAAACCAAATCCTAATCTGAAACCACCCTCTTCCTCAGCCCCCAGAAGTACATCGCCAATACTTGGTACAAAGTCACAGCCACCGCCCTCTATGCCCCCTACTGGAGAGTTACTAACGACAGAACTCTTTCTGAGAGAAATGAGCGAAGCTCATAACATGCTGACTAACAAACTGATAAACAAAGTGGAAAACAAACTGAAAGAGTTCAAAGAGGAAATAAAAGGGGAGATAAAAGAGGAGATAAAAGAACTTAAGGCTGACCTGTATGAAAAAATTGATGCCAGGGTTGCTAAAATGAAAGATGATATGCTGGGACTTGTAACTGTACTGACAGAACATGTTTTTGGAATCGAAGATAGTCTAGAGGATCTTAATGAAGCTAATACCAATTTGACATCCAAAACTGAGGTGGTGCAACAAAAAGTTGAAAACGCTGAAAAAGAAATTATTATGATACAGTACAGGCAGATGGAGCTGGCATTAAGAGTAAGGGGGTTGCGTGAGGATAAACAGGAGAACTTGAAACAGATTTTTTCAGAAGCTTTTGATTGTCTGGCGGGAAGACCGGGGTCTAACTTTGACTGGCAGATCGATAAAATTTATCGCGTTAATTCTTGGGTGGCAAAACAGAAGCAACTCCCCCGAGATATAGTTATATATTTCACTACAAGAGAGCTCAGAAACATGATACTACAAGAGTCTTATAACACTAGGCTCCAAATTGGGGGCCAGGATTTGACTGTTTTGAAAGAAATACTACCGCAAATGCTAAGAGCCAGGAGAGACTATGCTTTTTTAGTGGAAGAACTCAGAAACCGTCAGATACAGTACAGATGGGACGCGCCATTCGGTATTATACTTACATTTGACAGGCAAAGATATCGTCTCAACTCTGTATGGAAAGCCCAAGATTTTTATCACAATATTTTGAAGGTGGGACACCTTGCCCCTTCTGGATCTGGAGAAAGACCACAAGAAGGACAAGACAGACAGCAAACCACACAACTACCAGAGAAGATGTATCATCTCCCCTCCCCAGAAGGGCAAGGTGTTATGGAACAAAGACCCAGCCATATGATTACCAGACAAATGGAAAAACAAGCTAAAAGGCAACAACCTCAACAATCACCGGCCATCAATCAAGGAGTTACAGCAACAAGCTCAGAAGCCGTGGGAGGAACTAGGCCAAAGGTTAAACAGGCCATGCGGGAGGCTCTAAAAAAGCTTCAGGTAACCAAAGATGACAACTAAGATTTTAACATGGAACATCAATGGACTGAATTCTCCACAGAAGAGAAAGAAAATATTTCACTATCTTAAACAGTTTAAGAATGATATAATTTGTTTGCAAGAAATTCATATCAAATCAACTGATCAAAAATATTTGATTAACTCAAAACTTGGTCAACATTTTGTAGCCTCTGCTATGGAAAAGAAAAATGGTATAGTCGTATACTTAAGAAAAGACATCAAAGCTGAGCTAATTGAAGCAGATCCCTTTGGAAGATATATCGCACTAGATCTAATCTTAGAAGGGAAAAAGACATTACTTTTGGGAATTTATGCTCCTAATCAATAGCAAGACGGATTCTATAGAAATCTTCATGCTAAATTAGTACAGTGGGACTATAGGTCTTGTATATTACTGGGTGATTGGAATGGTGTGATAGACACTAAAAGAGATAAGACCTCTCGCCCAAAATGCGAGCTAAGCTACCCAAACCTTTTTTTGACATGATGGACGACTTTGAATTGAGAGATATTTGGCGAGAAAGAAACGCAGAGGAATATGACTTCACCTTCTTTTCTGATAGACATCAATCCCTTTCAAGGATTGATTTTATACTAATCACTAATGATTTGCTTTCTAGGGTGAAGAGGACAAAGATTGCAGCTAGGGTCCTTTCAGATCATAACCCAGTTTGGATGGAATTGGGAATGGCAGTGCAGGCAAGAAGGTCTTGGAGATTGAATGAAAACTTATTCAGACATGAAAAGTACATTAATGATTGTAAAAAATTGTTATCTGAATATTTTGTTTTGAATATGAATAAGGGTACACCTATGGAATTCGTATGGGATGCAAGCAAAGCATATATGAGAGGGGTGCTGATGAATATAAATAAAATACATAGACATAAACAAGGGCTAAAATGAACAGAATTGGAAGAGGAAATTAAGAGGAAAGAGTTGGAGTTAACAATGAATCCAGGCGATACAAAGGTTAAGGAAGCAATTACCATATTAAAATCTCAATTTGACATGTTGCTCTCTGACCAGGTAGCCACTAGTTTATTATATGCAAAACACAATACTTTCTGTAACGCAAACAAACCTGACAGATGGTTAGCATATCAGATTAGGAAAAAAAGGAAAACTCAAAATATAACCAAACTGATTTATAGAGGGAAGGAGGTGTTTCAACAGGAGGAGATTCAAAAGGCATTTCGGGAATCTTTTACAGAATTGTATAAAGGGGATAAAATTAATGGTTTAGATATAGACAAATACTTAGATAAAGAGAAAATACCCTCAGTTAGAGAAGAGCACAGGCAAAAATTGAACCAACCAATAACCTCAGGGGAAATTTTGCAGGTAATTAAGCAACTAAAGTTAGGGAAAGCACCAGGTACAGATGGTTTGACATCGGTTTACTATAAAAATTTAGTTAGAAATGGTAGAACCTCTTAGAGAATTATTTAATAAGATTCAAACGGAAGATAAGGTGCCTCCATCTTGGAAGACAGCGTTTATATCTTTGATACCCAAAGAAGATCAGGATACTACCCAACCAAAAAATTATAGACCTATCTCATTACTTAATGTAGATTATAAAATTTTTACTAAAATACTAGCAAATAGGTTAATGCTGGTTATTCAACAATTGATACACACTGACCAAACAGGTTTTATACAGGGGAGACAGATGAAAAGTAATGTTAGATTAATTATTAATGCATTAGAATATTTGGGAAAGAACAATCAAATTCCTGCTGCGTTCATATTTTTGGATGCTGAGAAGGCCTTTGATCGAGTTAACTGGCAATTTCTGTTGAAGATATTGCAAAAAATGTAGATAGGAGATAGCTTTTTACAGTCAATTAAAGCAATATACCAACAGCAAACAGTTGAGTTGAGTTGAGTTTGAGTTTATTATATTTCTATGCCGCCCTATTCCCCGGAGGGACTCAGGGCGGCTCACAACCAAGTCGGGGGGGGGGGGTGTACAAATAAGAAAAAAGAACACGAACAAAACAATACCACAATTTAAAACACTCAACAACCATACCATTTGAGGGGGGACAAAAACGCATTACCCCAGGCCTGTCAGAACAGCCAGGTTTTAAGGGCTTTGCGGAAGGCCTGGAGGTTAGTGAGGGTCCGAATCTCCACGGGGAGCTCGTTCCAAAGGGCGGGAGCAGCCACAGAGAAGGCCCTCCTCCGGGTGGTCACCAGTCGGCTTTGGCCAGTGGATGGAATTCGGAGGAGGCCTAATCTGTGGGATCTAATCGGTCTATTGGAGGTAATTGGCAGTAGGCGGTCTCTCAAGTACCCAGGTCCAATACCATGAAGGGCTTTATAAGTGACGACTAGCGCCTTGAAGCGTATCCGAAGACCAATAGGCAGCCAGTGCAGCTCACGGAGGATAGGTGTAATGTGGGTGTACCGAGGTACACCCACAATCGCTCGCGTGGCTGCATTCTGGACAAGCTGAAGTCTCTGAATACTCTTCAAGGGCTGCCCCATGTAGAACAGCACAAATCATAGTCAATGGAAGTTTAACAGATTCTTTTCAAATTGGAAAAGGTACAAGACAGGGCTGTCCTTTGTCCCCACTATTGTTTATTATAACTTTGGAAGTATTGTTGAATAAAATACGGGGCTTGAATGGTCTAAAAGGGATCAAGATTAGGCAGCAAGAATACAGAGTCCGCGCTTTTGCGGATGATTTGGTCATAATATTGGAACAACCGCAGGAATCCAGTATGGGTGTAATGAATACGATTAATCAATATGGTCAAGTGTCTGGTTTTAAAATAAATTTAGGAAAAACAAAAATATTAGCTATAAATATGAATACTAAACAAAAGGAAGAACTAGGAGGGATGCTAGGATATGAGGTAGTCAAAAAAGTCAAATATCTTGGGGTTAATATTTTAATCTCAAACGGGAAATTATACAAGCATAATTATGAACCACTTTGGCATAGTATACAGATAGAGATGAAAAAATGGGAGAAATTGCACTTATCTTTGTTAGGTAGGATAGCGGCAGTGAAAATGAACATCCTACCAAAATTTTTATTTCTCTTCCAAATGTTACCTATACTTAAAAAAGATGCGAATCTTTTAGAATGGCAGAAGGGTATCAACAAATTTGTATGGGCAGGAAAGAAGCCGAGGGTAAAGATGAAAATAATGCAAGATGTATGCGAGAGAGGAGGCTTGAAATTACCTAATCTAAAACTATATTATGATGCAGTGGCGCTATCTGTAATTAGTGATTGGACTCATTTAACTAATGATAGAATACTGAATATCGAGGGACACGATCTGGTATATGGTTGGCATGCTTACCTGTTATTCAACAAAAAATTGGATAAGAATTTTAAAAGTCATATTTTAAGAAATGCTTTACTGCGGGTCTGGAAAAAATACCAATATAAATTAAATGACAAGATACCCATGTGGGCAATTCCTAGACATCCGATTGAAAATATGAATACAGTACAAAAACAGGATAGAACTACCTACAGACAGCTTCTCATTTTGGAAAGTGGGGTTCTACAACTAAAATCTTTAGAGGTATTAAAAGAGGAGAAGGTAGTTCAAACATGGTTCCAGTATGGGCAATTACAGGCCAGGTGGAAAATAGATCAAAAAATTGGTTTTATCCAAGTTGAGGATAATTTGTTTAAACAAATAAGAGTTCAAAGCTTAATGCATATAAAGAGGATATATAATGTACTAATACAGATGGATTCGGAAACAGAATTAGTCAAAGATTGTATGATAAAGGGGGCTCAAAATATTGAAGAACCAATAATGTTGGATACTTGGGAAAGAATCTGGGTAAGAAATGTGAAATTTACACAAGCTCAAAACCTGAGAGAAAATTTTTATAAGATGTTCTATAGATGGCATTTAGATCTTAAAACGCTGGCTTCTATGTACAGCCTAAATGTTGGAGGTGTGGTTCTCTCGATGCTACATATTTTCATATATGGTGGACCTGTCAAAAGGTTAAGGCATTTTGGATAAAAATATGGTGGATTATGCAAAATATCTTTAAAAGAAGGATAAAGTTTACTCCTCAGTTATTTTTACTAGGTATATATACTGACTTTACAGTGGTAGAGACTAACTTGGTTCTGCACCTAATAACGGCGGCAAGACTGTTGGTGGCGCAATACTGGAAGAAGGAAGACTTGCCTACAACTCAAGAATGGACATTGAAAGTTACAAACTTAGCCGAGATGGCTAAAATATCAGCATATCTTAAAGATCATTCAAATGAGAGATATAAATGAGACTGGAAAAAATGGATTGACTATATACAAAACAAATACGGGACTAAGAAATTCCAGATAGTCTACGCTTAGGATCAGGAATGAGTTAAACTGTTCAAAGTTAGTGTAACAGGAAGAAGCTAAGATCAATGTAGAGATGTTATTAACCTCTTTTTTTATTTCTTTTGTCTCAATATATTTTAGACTGTGTTTGTTAAAAATCTATGCCGTGTACGGGCTCTGGGAAGTCAGGGGGGGAAGGAGGTGGGGTGTTAGGGGGGAGGGGAGGGGAGGGGGGGACATATACTATGAGTTAGATTTCAACATAATGCGATTTCACATGTATACTGTTTCTCTTTAATTTCTCCGTAAAAATAGGACAAGCTGAATGCATTGACATATAGTAGAAATACACCAAGGGGAGGAGGAGTGGGGTAGAAGGAAGAGGGGTAGAGAGGGCGGGAGAGAGGATGGGAGGGAGGGTGAGAAGGAAGGGAGAGAGTGGACTGGGAGAGAGGAAGTTGGAGGGGGCGGAAGAAAGAGGTGTATGGAGAGCGGAAGAGGTATATTGGGTTTCTATTTGAGTTTGAGTTTGAGTTTTATTTTATTTATATTTCTGGGGGTATTGTTGACAAAAGGAACTGCTGTGATTATTGTTTAATGTTGTATGGCCCCGGTTATGCACAGTATATATGTGACTGTATGAAAATGAAAAATGGAAAATAAAAACATTTTAACATAAAAAAGGAGGGGATGCTTCTGCTGCCTGCCCCTTTGTTGCCTTTCTGTCTGGTACTTTCGCCTAGAGGGATAGTTCCCCTGATATTGCCTAAAGCCAGAATACCCAAAATCTGATCCTCTAAAATAAGAGCCATAGTCCTGACCCCAAAATGAGGACCCATAGTCTTGACCACGGAAGGTAGAGCACCAGGGGTAGGGCACCGCCCAGAAATTGCCCTTCTTTGGAGTTGTGGGAAGCACCTTCCGTTTGTCCTTGCCTTCCACTAGGAAGGGGTCGAGAGCAGCCCCAAATAAAGACCTCCCCAGTGAAGGGCGCTGAGGCCAAACGCCATTTGTGGCGTACGTCAGCCTGCCACTGACATAGCCAAAGCAGTCTACAGGATGCCACAGATGACGCTATGGACCTGGAGGCAAACCTGGCTGCTGATAAGGTGAGATGAGAACTGAATGGCAGCTACCAGTTTGTTAATGTCCTGGTGAGCCCTGACATCCGCAATGGGCACTCTCTGCTGCAAATCCTGTAACCAAAGTAGACTAGAAAGGTTAAAAAAGGAGGTGGTTGTGGCTTCCCTCACTGCCCAGGCCGCTGCCTGATGACCCCTTTGCAATGTAAGGTCCGCCTTCTTGTCTTCTGGTTTCAGTATGTCGTCGGGAGCCCCTGGCATATTAGCAGACGTATGCAAGACCGACACTGGGGCATCGGTAGAAGGAAGTAGAAGTACTTGGGCCATTTCCTTATCTACATTGAAGAAAGTCTTATCTGTAGATTTTTTTTTTTTTTTTATTGGTTTTGTATGCTGCCCACTCCCGAAGGACTCCAGGCGGCTTACAATAAAAAAGGGAGGGGGATATATAAGACAATACAACAATTTAAAATTACAACAACATTCACAATTAAAGTGGGGCTGGATACTTCAACATAGGCATAGGCAGAATTCGGCATAGGCCCCAAATTGGAGGTCATCCACTGTCTTTTTACAAGATCTAGAAAGATTTTTGGTGTGGGCACTGCCTCTGCCTCAATGGGCTGCTCAGCAAAAATGGTTTCTGCAGACATCCCTTGTGGTTGAGCAGTCGTGTCTGGGATTTTGTCACTGAATTTAGCTGAGGCTTTAGCTTTGAACAAAATTGACTTGAATAGAGAAAGCTGGAAAAGATCGGAGAACTTAGGTTTGGAAGGCATGCCTTCATCCTCAGAGTGGTTTTCCTCTCTGATTTCTCCTTCCTCAGACTCAGAATCCATGTCCTCTTCGGACTGGGTAGGGGAGTCAAGCAGCTCCTGCTCCTGGGCCTCAACCACAGCTGCTGGTGCTGAAAGGACCACTCTGGGAGGCTGATTCTGAGGATGCTGAAAGGCAGCAGCTAGACATTGCTGAAAGGCTCTAGTGATCCTCACTTGGAAATCTGGGACACCCATTGGAAGCATCTACACAGGTGGTACCTCCGCAGAGGTGGATGGATTATCCTGTGTTAAGTCCCTGGCAGGTTGATATGCTAAAGGTGTGGTGCATGGGGGAGACTTCCATCCCTGGGTAGACCCCCAGATCCCTGAAGTGTCAAATGGGATTCTTAGATTGAGAGAAGGATTTGTCTCTGTCATTCTCTCAGGGGGGGAGTGCCTATCAGTTGTCCTAAAGAGGACCACTTCGCAGAAGATGGGGCAGAAGAGCTTTTTTGTATATGCGCTCAAGAGCCTTATGCTTCCTTTTCTCAAACTTGGAACTGGGCTTAGAGGCTTTTGTGCCCTGGGGCAAATTAGAGACGTATTTGGTCTTTCTGCTAGCCTTGCGTCCCCTGCCTTTGGTGGTGGTTCTTGAGTAGCAGGACTCAATGTAGGCACGAGGTCTCTCTGACCTCCCTCAGGACAGGTGGTTGCATCTGTGAGGACCTGATCCATTGCAGCATCCGTGCTGTCACTTATGGCCGCCATGTTGTCCTGCAGCTGCAACCTCGTTCAAAAAGACACTTCACGCCAAAAGCAACTGTCAAAAGTAACGGTCTGTCAACCTAGTGGCTTGAGCCTCTAATGGCTGACACGCGATTCTCCTTTAACTATAATTAAAGCGCCACCACGGCTTGAGCCTTCAAGGGCTGCCGCACGCCTCAGCTTCCTTGTTCTCTCTTTAAAGCGCCTCCGCAGCTTAAGCCAGTAAAGTTGCCGCACGCCTCTGCCTTTTCAAGCCTCCCAGCCGGTTTGTTTATTTTTTAAAAAATGCGGGCACTCCACGATAGTTCAAACAGCCACGGTCGCCATTCAACCTTGAGAGGGAGCGGCTGAGCGCTCTGGCACTTCTGTCAAATATCTCTTCGGCTGCAATACATATTCACTTTGACAGTTTAACACTTTAAGCCCCGAGTGCAGCTTGCGGCTGGAAGTAACGAGGGCTGTTTCCGAAAACCAGGAACTGACACTTTCCCTCAAAGTGCATTAATGAGGCTAACAGCCCCTTAACAGCTCCCTATGCCACTCCCCCAAGGGGTTAAAGGCAGACGGACACCGCCCCAGTAGGGATAGTGGTGTGAACTGGGGAAATACTCACAATTAGGCAGATTCGAAAATACCATTAAATTACAACAAACACAATTACACTGAAAATTTCTCTGGAGAAACTAGATGACCAACCGTCCAAATTAAAGGACTGAGTCGAAGCTGGGATCTGCCTGGAAATAGGGGCGTGGTTTAAAAGTCTCATCAGTCTCAGTCCAATCATTGAGTGGATGAAGTCAACCCAGTCTGGATACTCCTCCCCCCCATTATGGAGAAAGAGAAAGGTCAGCTTAGGCAAAGGCAAGAACATTTTTTTCTCTCTCTCTCCTGCGGGACTTTCCTTCAACACTGCCTTAATTAATTGGAACTCAGAGGCATTTAAAGCAAAAGACAATAATGATCCAATCTCAATGTCAGGCCTGCAGCTGGTTCCTTTTAGGATCTTTGGCCTGCCGCACTCTATTATTTTACTATGCTTTTTCATTAGTAGGGAATTGGGAGGGGGAATAATAAGGAGTAGAATGTGTTGTTGTCAAAATAAAAAAATCCTTTCCAGAAGCCCAAGGTCATCTTTTGTCTCTGCACCGCTGAGCCTGACGAGAACTGGATGGGTGGAACGGCCAGAGTGGAGGTGGAAAATTTGACCATGTGATGGACTTGTGGGTGTGGGGGAAAGATCATGAACTTTCAACTGGGTGGGGTAACCCAGGGAACTCAAATTCAGATTTCCACAGATGTACCAACATGTCTCTCATAATAAATTGGAAGTTTGAGGAAAGTTCTGCCTTGGACTCTGATTTAATTTTGGATGATATTTGGAATGCTGACACTCAAACAGAATCAGTCAAATATTGAACTAGCCAGAAAGAAAGGGATAGATAGAAGTGGCTGCTATGTAATAATTTGTATAGCAAATCTATTGCTTCGTTCCCTAAAAGGAGGCTACATCTTACATAAGATTATTTGGCAATAGGATACACTAAATCTAGTTGAGACTAGATTCTCACTTTTGAGAATCTAGTTGATGTTCTTGCTTGCACTGGAAAAGCCTTTTTCCCCTGTGGCTATTCAGTTTATTTTACCCTTTTTTTAAGGGGGGGGGAGAATATGGCCCTCAAAACATTTCCCAGAATGGAACTACAAAAGATCCTCTGCTTCTGAAGTGAACATAATGAATAACCACAAAGAAAATTTGTTGGAGATATATGAAACTTTTTAGGACTTAAAAGACAATACATAGTTGTGTATAGACAGAATCATCTTGGTTGTTATGCCAAGTTATGTCAAGTTACATTCAAATGATTCAGAAATGTTCAGCAGATACAATATAATTCTTATTATAGATAGTCCTCATTTAGTGACCACAGCTTTGCTTATTATCTTACTTCAGTTTTACTTTACTTTTCAAACCTGCAAAGGTTATAAATGTGAGGATTGGAAGCAAAGGTATTTTTATCGCAGTTGTAACTGAAAGGTTGCTAAACAAGGACTACCTATTGAACTGAGACTAAAATGAGAACATTAAAAAAAACTGGGTCTCAAAATCTTTTAACCATGTTCACAGTGAAAGACAAACTTTTAAGAAGGTTTCTCCATGATCATCCAAGCACTTGTGCCAGATTCTGAAATCCCCACATTTATATTTGGTAAATCCACATATATGGCAACTTCAATAATAGCATCCACGTATTTTGATCTAGAACTCATTTTATCTGTGTCAATTATTATATAACACATCTGGAGACCAGTAATATGGGTAGTTTGTAGCTTTAAATTATGGACACTTGATAGAGAAGACCAATAAAAAATGTAGGCTATTAAGTGGATATAGAAGAAATAGATTAAGCACAAGGAAAACAGTTCTCTGTGTCCTATCTTGAGACCTGCTAATTCCAATTTATAAATGTTCTTAAAGAAGCAGAAAATCAGCAATAGTGCAATGCTGCTCTTGTCAACTGCCATAAGTCTCATACTAGACACTATTTTACTTCATCTTTTATTATACCATCTTCAGAACTGGTACAGGAGCAACACCAAATAAAATAAATCAGTAATTAAAATATATAAGCAATTAAAGAAGTTCCACAGCAAGATAGCTAAATAAACTTACACAAATAAATTTACTAAATAAACTAGCTAAAATATAACAAAATAAATATACAAAATGAAATTACTAAATAAACCAGCTAAATAAACTACATAGATGTTTGGTTGGTCAATTTCTCATAACTGTTAAAGTCTGCAATGAACATATATTCAAAACTCCAGTATAAATATATTCTTATCAAGAGAGAAAGCTGGTAAAAGAACAGAAGCAAGGAGGGAAGGAAGGAGAGTAGGAGAGAAGAAAGGAGGGAAGGAAGGAGGGAAGGAAGGAAGAAGAAGTAGGAATGTTGTAAGATAAGATGGAGTTATGGGATGGTAAGAAAGCAATTTCAAGTATATTGTCAACTGTAGGGGAAAAAATTGTTATAAATACATAAAAAAAAAGAACAGAAATCCCCCCTTTTCCTAATATTATTATACAATTGTATCACAGCGGCCAGTTGTTTCGCCGGATTTGGCATTGGTTACTAGTCGGCCCCACCCAGGGGCCTAGGATGTCGTAACGTATTTTCGTAATATGCGTGCAGATCCCAGCAGTGCGGCTTTTGCATTTGACTGATGGTGATTTTGTCAATTTTTAACTGTTTTAAATGTAATTCCAATGCTTTTGGAATAGCACCCAGTGTGCCAATTACCACTGGAATTATCACTGCTGGTTTGTGCCATAGTCGTTGAATTTCGATTTTTAAGTCCTGGTATCTTGCGATTTTTTCATGTTCCTTCTCGGCGACCCTGCTATCACCTGGTATTGCAATGTCTATGATTGTGACCTTATTTTTCTCAACCAGTGTGATGTCTGGTGTATTATGCGCCAGTATTTTGTCGGTTTGTATACGGAAATCCCACAAGATCTTGACCATCTGATTTTCGGTGACTTTTTCAGGCTGATGTTCCCACCAGTTTGTTGCTGTTTTAATATTATAATTTTTGCACAAATTCCAATGGATCATTTGTGCTTATTATTATTGTTGTTGTTGTTGTACAATTGTATCACAGCGGCCAGTTGTTTCGCCGGATTTGGCATTGGTTACTAGTCGGGCCCCACCCAGGGGGGGTAATAATAATAATAATAATAATAATAATAATAATAATTATTATTATTATTATTATTATTATTATTATTATTATTATTATTATTATTATTATTATTTCCTTTATATTATTAAAATGCAACTGCTGAACAATAAAAAAATCCAAACAATAAAAAAATTCCATACCAAGTGTGTAGTTATTATGATGATGATTAATACTTTTGATTATTGATTATTAATTCAGACAGATAAGCAAAATCAGGTATCTACTACTATGTTGTGTGACACTCTATATTTGGATATCACATATTAAGACAGAGGAATTGGTTAACATAATTTTGTCCTGGTTATCATGCTCAGGAGATAAAGGAAACACAAAGCAGTGCTCTTTTGTTCCTGTTGGATAAACCCATATAAACTAATTAGTATTCTCAGTTAAAAGCGACAGAAAGCTCAAGTTAATATTTAAAAAAAGAATGTTAAAGTCAAGGCAAGAGATTAAGAGTCCTGCAGAAAAATTCTACTTGTTCTTTCTCAGTTAACTACCAAAAATTATCCCAAGTTTCTCACGTTCTGTCTTTGATTTTGAAGACAATGGTTCAAAAGGCAAATATTTTACAACCAAATACTAGTCCTATTAATATGTTATGTAAACATATAAATGGGTGAAAACTTCTTTTTACTTGTTTGACTTGGCCCAGTCCCGTTGGCATCTCCTATCTACTTACAGAAGACTGACAAATTCTCATAATTTCTGGTACACAAAGGAGTTGCCACAACATTTTTAAAACCTCAGACCTAGAAAGACTTTAGAGAGAAAAAGGGAGAAACAGAAAATATATTATGATCCAGACCAGCACATCCCTAGTAGAGTTAAGGAATTCATTTCTAGGTTTAGTATTAAAATAATTAAATTTTAGAAAACGGTTATCTAATACATATAATCCAGTGGTGGGTTTCAAATTTTTTAGAACCTATTCTGTAGGTGTGGCCTGTTTTGTGGGAATGGCTTGGTGGTCATGTGACCAGGTGGGAGTAGCTTAGCAGTCATGTGACTGGCTGGGAGTGGATGTCACTGAATTCTTTACCCAAAAGAATGACTTACAAAAAGAAGATATAAAAAAAGGAAATTTATTATTTTGTGCGCTTACTATTTAAATAAGAATAAAATAAGTGCACAAAACAATAAAACAGCTACTTACAGAGGAAATTTTGCTGTCCTTGCCGGTCTTCAACATTACTGACCACCTTACATACACACTTCCAGCCCCTCTGCCTCTTCCCTCTTCCTGGATTCACTCAGACAATTTTAAAACTCACAGCCTGAGTGAATCCAGGAAGAGGGAAGAGGCAGATTGGCTGGAAGTGTGTATGTGTGCACAGACTGTGAATTCCATATTTACAGAACATACCCATTCTTAATTCGACACTGTCAGGATCAAATCTAAATAAATTTGGCTTGCTGTTTTGAGTCTGGCATTAAATGTCCAATGTAATTCTGGATTTACCCTTGAATAATCACAGAATGAGTCCATTCGTTCTTCATTGAAAGGATTTCTTTGGCACTAAAATATATCACTTGTTAGAGGAAGTTGCATTCTCTGATACCTAAACTTGGCTGTAATGAGTTCATCGTTGCTATTTAAATTGAGGAGTTCATTAGGCAGAGTTTACAAATTGCCTATCCTGACCTTTCCCTTCATAAAGCAAAAATTGGCTCCAGGGAATAGAAACACATGACAGTGAGGATCAACTTTGGCCAAGGCACCAATATCATCAAAAATATTATGTCGTCCAAGTTGTGCATTTTGCCTCACTCTTTCTCAGTTAAAGTATTGCTGTTGAAGGCAGGAATTATGCTGAGGAACTCTTGCAGAATTTAATGTCTGCCACATATTCTTGAGTTAATCTTTCCTTTCCTCCTCCATCTCTTCTTGTCTCTTTATTCTCTACTGTTCCTTGTGATTTCCTTCCTTTCCATATGACATAATTATGCTGATGATATTTTATTTTAATTCATTTTTATTACCACAATGTTGAGTGTCATAGTTGTTACCTCATAACAGTTCAGAAGGCCTGACAGCTTCTCCTTTCAGTTGTAGGAAGTTGTCAGAGATAGTTTAAAAATAGGATCATGTAACCTCCTGAGGGCTAGGTCAGGACCTTATCTCCATCAGCCAAAAGAGGACTGATCTATTCTCAGTTTCAGAAGCTGCTGAAAAAATGAAACAGCGTGGGCAAGGACTAAGGAATACCTGCTAAAGTATTTGATTAACATCAGAGAGATACAATTTCTACTCCATCTGCAGCCATAGTAGTTCATTTTGTGAATTTCACCCAATGGACCTTGAAAAATTGTTGTTAAGTAATATAGGAGAATGGAGCACTGTGAATGTCTTGACTTCCTAAATGAAGATTGGATAATTATGGATATAGATATAGGTGCATGTTTGTGTGCCATAGAAGGGGCATGTAGAGCAATAGAAATATTCAGGCCTTTCTTTATGTGCCTTAAAGTTGTTGCTTCTATAAGATCCACATAATGAGTTAATTCCTTGCTGTGGGGGGCAGGAGAGGGAGTGAGAGATCACAACAGTGGCAAACTGTCACCAATGTTCAAAATTACCGTTATGTGACCACAGCACAAGCCCCCATAACTTTCTCATTCGCCCAGGAACCATGAATTCCAATTTTGGATACATTCTATATATTTGACACCCTTTGGTCAAAAAATCATTGCACCATTTCACCCAGTAATGCCAATAAGAATGTTATATATAGATGAAGACAAGGATGGAGACAAATAAATAGATTGGTTCCAATACCTTCTATTGTCATTCTTAATACTCCCCTTAGAAAGATAACACTTTTGCCCTAGAGTTTCATCTTGGTAACCTCTGCCGAATGTTATCTTGTGTATTCGTTTTCTTATAAGAGACTCAGCAGCCTTTTCTGATTCTAAATACCATCACTATATCTCATGAAATACCTCAATTCCTTCATCACTCCCATGCTTGGTATTTTCTAATATTGCTAAATTAAAAAATATCATGAAATTTCATTTTTTAAAAACTTAGTTTTGGAAATTATTTTTTGATCATAATTGTACCATAGTCACATTCAAATAGTGCATATTCTTACTTTTACTCATTAAGTACAATAAATACCACACAATGGGAGGTTATTAGAGGAGAAGGAAGCTGAAAGCTTAATTTACTAAAACCTAACGAAGGTTTGTATTTGGAAATGTTTTGATCTTAGAAGAGATAAATACTTATTAATATCAAAACAGCATACAATAGTTTTAAAGAACATGTATTTTTATCTTAAATTGTTGTGCCTGGAGGGTGCAATTAGAGTTTTGCTAATTTCTCTACAACTGCAATTCAGTTACATCCGTATTGTTCAGTCAAGCAATTTCTTAAATCACATGAAACGCAAACCACTTCAAGAGATATAGCTTAAATATCAGGAGGCATGCATAGCTATTGCCACAAGTAAACAGAAAGAGACAAATGTGAAGACCTATATTACTTGACAATTAATTATATTAGGCTTAAAAAAGAGGATTCACTTTAAGGAAGATTTAATCAAATTCTCTCTTTGATTCAAATCAGGTCCCCATAAAATTGATTTGGAGAAATTTATAGGCTATTTTGAGATTGGATGCTTGTTCTGACCTTATGGACTCAATTTTTTTTTGCAAATTTCTTACTACAGATAGACAGAGCTGAGAGAGTTTGAGGAATGTGAAGGGATCACTTATATTGATCTTAGCCAACCTGTCAGCCTCTGCTTTGCTGTTGCTTCGGCTGCCATTGTAACGGGGAGGGGGGGCATGGTATTTGGGAGGGGAATCATGATGTGCTGGAGGAAGATTCTAGACGCTGACCTGACCACCTTACTGCACATGTGGAGGAAGGGAGTTTCCCGCCAAGGTTAACTGTCTGGCATTCCATCCTGGTGATGTCTTTTGAAGTTATCTCCCACCTGACAGTTGGGTGCATTATAATTGGACTATGGACTGGGGTGCCAAGGGGAGGGGATTGAATTATACATGATATTCTTAGCTTTCGCGCCTAATTAACCAGATTCAGCTTAGCTTTGCTACTGTTCGTTTATAATTAGTAAAAGTACACTTGATTTCAAACAAATGGAGTTGAGTGGTTTCTTTCCTGATTATTAAATGAAGTCGCATCTGACACAACCAATGAATTTTATCATCTTCACAAACACTGTCTATTAAGTCACTTGGACAATTGCTGGTCTGCAGATTGCTAAAAAGTATTTAAGTAGGATCCAATAGAAAAGAAAGGAAGAACAAGACAACCAGATTTATTCTAACTACTCCTTTCTCCAAAAGCCATACCCCTTAATCTTTGTCTTTACTTTATTCTTGTCTATCTCTCTGATGTATAATCCCTGATAGCCTTTATTTTCAGTCTATCTGCAGTTCTTCAGCTCTTTCAATTTCCTCTGCCATTCTCTTTTATTTTCCTCATTTCCTATTTTAAAAATGTTTCAGTTTTTTTGTTTTCTATTTGTTTGTTTCTACATTGGCTTGTACTGAATAAGAGGGTGTTTTTTTCATTACATGAGGGTATGGCTACATCTAAATTGCAAAAACTCAAATGACTGATAGATAGCAGTATAGAATTATACTTTTGTTAATGTTTTTTCTGCCATCAACTGGTCACTTGAAATTTGGCAAACTAGATATGGTGGCCTTACCTAAATGGGTCTGGGACAGGGGTCTCCAAACTCTTCAGTTCATCAACCTCTTAATGATTCAGATTGTTCATTGATCTTAAAATATTTATCACATGAAAATAATGTAATAAACATTACTTTACCAATAATACTACAAATAATAACAACATATTGGATAGTCTCCTCAGTCCTTGGGTATTGATATTGACCACTTTGGGGAAACCTGTTCTAGGGCAATGTGCTTCCTTGCTGTTAGATCATTGCATACAATGCAGACTATGTTTATATCATTATGTATTGTATATTTAATGCATGTTTCAGAACAGTAATTGTTGAATGCACTCTCTATTGTATTTTGGAGCAATGAGAACTACTTTTAAACACCTGAAGATCGTAGTCCAAAACTGTTTGCTTCAGTGACGTGCGGTGAAGCTTCTGGATGGTGAGGCAAAAAGAAAGAAAGTGGCTTTTGCCCCCCCCCTCCCCACAGCAGGCTGGAGCGAGAGCCGCGGAGGCGAAAGGCGAAGAGGGGTGGGGTGTTCCAAGAGGCCCCCTCCCCTTTTGGCACTCCGCAAGCCAGACCCGCAGCGGCAAGAGGATCCGCTCCACTTCTATCGCCCGCCCCTCCGCTCCAGAGAAGCCGGCTGCGAGCGAGTCTCCACGAGCCCCGATTCCCTCTCCCAGCAGCCCCAGGAGGAAACGGGTCAGCCCCGCTTCCCTCCCCGGACTATCCAGCAATAGAGGACAGCATTCTGCTCCTGCCACTTTCTCCCAGAGCTCCGGCAGGCCTGCCGAGGAGGATCCCAGAGAAGGCTGGAGCGAGAGCCATGGAGGCAAAAGGCTGGCCACTCGGGGCTTGGAAGAGGGAGCGGAATGCTGTCCTCCACTGCCATAAAGTTGGGGGAGGGAAGCGGGGCTGGCCCGTTTCCTCCTGGGGCTGCTGGGAGACGGAACCGGGGCTGCAGAGACTTGCCCGGCTGGCTTCTCTGGAGCGGAGGGGGGGGTGATAGAAGTGGAGCGGATCCTCTTGCCACTGCAGGCCTGGCTTGCGGAATGCCAAAAGGGGAGGGGGCCTCTTGGAACACCCCACCCCACCCCTCTTCGCCGTTTCCTCCTGGAGCTGCTGGGAGACGGAACCAGGGCTGCAAACACCCCCCCACCCCTCTTCGCCTTTCACTTCCGCGGTTCCTCCTCGCCCCCCACCTCCTCCATCCCCACCTCTGTGTCCACCAGGCGTCTTGTGTTTATGCCCGCCATAAACGCAAGACGCCTGGTGGACACAGCGGGGGGACGGAGGAGGCGGGGGGCGAGGTGGCAGCCAGCGAAGAAAGGGGAGAGGAGGAAGAGGAAAGGAAGAGAGGAGCAGGATGGGGGGGAGAGGGCTGCCTCTCTCTTCTCAAACAAACAAGGCTCCCCTCCCTGCGTCTGCTCCTTCCCTCTCTTCTCAAGCAAACTGTCTCTCAAATTGAGAGAGCGTTTGTTTGAGTGAAGTTAAGAAAGAAACACACACACACACACACACACACACACAGAGACAATAAAAACAAATTACAATTACTTAAATTACAAATAAATTGAATTCCTCCCCCCTGCCCCCTCCCTCTGACCAACATACCTTCCAGCTACGCCAAAATTCCAGATTCGGTCTAGCTAGGCTCCAGGGCCAGGCAGGCTAGGATAGTGGCTCCTAAAGCCACTACGTGCCCTCTGCAGGAGGAGGCCCGAGAACTATGGGCCTCATTTGCATACTATTTTTTTTGCTTTTTAACCCTTGGTTAACCCTTAAAAGGCAAAAAAAAATCCTTATGCAAAGGAGGCCCTGAGTTCTCTGGCCTCCTCCTATACTTAAACACTATGTACACTCCAAATCACTGTGAGTTGAAGTCTGGTAGCAACTAGCTTGGCCTTAATTATTTTTTAAAAAATCTTTAAAATTCCTTCCTTTCCTGAGGAGACTGGTGAGGCCCCGCCTCCCCTGCCTCTAGTGAGTGCACGTCCCTGGTTTGCTTCCCTCTTTTATGGAATGTTTATTAGAAAATGATACCTGGCTCAGGATGTGCAAAAATTATCTTTTTTTTTACACCTACTCTCCAAAGGACTTCAAGTTGAGACCGTATTGCTGCTTTTATTTTTTTTTAAATGTTAATTAGGGGTTCAGTTTTATTTACCATTCACAAATCTTCCCCTTTTTATCTCTCCCCTAGAAGTCACAATATATGTTTACAGTCCAAAATTTAGGGTTGCTGCCAATTATTTTAGTCAGTTTAATTTATTAAGATTTAAATTGCAATTAATCTAGTAGATTAATGTAAACATAATTCTCTGTTTCCCAGATTACAAAATAAAGGCATTTTTGATCCAGATGAAAATTTAGGAAATAAAAGCCATTACTTACTGGTAGAAGAGAGTTTTGATATCTTCTTTTGCATTTAGTATAAAGTATATTTAATTGAACAAAATTAAATACCTATAACTTTCAGGAACAATTATATTTTATTTTTATCAACTAAGAATCTGTACTTTTATATGAATAATGTGTTCATTAAGCTTCTGAAAGCATCATTCCATCACTCAGTTATGGAGGCTTCAGTGTGCCATTGTAGTCATTAAGCAGCTAATACGGTAGTATCAAGAACAGGATTCAGCTTGAACTTTATCACAGCTCTTTGAGCATCTTATCTTTGACACAACATGATTTATTCAAAACCTTTATCGGCTTACTGTTTAAGGTGCACTTCAGGTGCTAATATGAAAACTACAGCAATATTCTTGTTAGAAAACTTGTTCCCTTTGGATACTCTGCAGGCATACTGTTCCACTGTTCCTGATGCATAGCCAGTTTTATGTCAGAAAGTATCAGCTAAGCATAAATATAATGAGGAAGCATTACTTTCGTCTGCAGGATTTAGCTAGTATAATGTTACCATTGAGTTTATATCAGCTACAGTAAATGAAAGGAAATTAATACGGCCAGAAAAAATCCTTCAAGAACCACATCAAGCCTGTTTTTGTGAAGAAGTGTATGAACAGGTATTTTCCCCCCATAATAGGGCTATGTTTGCCAAAGAAATATTAACTCACAAGTATATGTCCCAAAGGTGCTTTTGCAAAAGGCAACTGGACTTTGTTTTTCTTGAAGACGGTTTGTTTGTCATCTAAGAAACTTCTTCAGTTCTGAACAACTTAGTTCAGTCAAGTTCTGCTTAGAGTTTTAGAAAATGAAATAATGACCCATAACAAATGATTACAGATTAAAACAAGCAAATATGCCACTCAAAAATATAGCTTAACATTTGTTTATTTATTTAAATATCTGCAAACATTTTTTAAAAAGCAGTTACTTAGTAAAATGGGATAAATGTAGACAAAAGCAAGGAAAGAGAGAAACATGCATGGCTGGCCTGAATTTATATTATCTACTGTATATCCACATCAAAAAGACACCCATCTTTTCAGAACCATTGGGAATAGTACTGTAAATAATTGCCATGAAAAGCCCCGAAGGGAGCAACTTTTATTATTCCAACTTTATCCCTTTTATTTACATAATGGCAGCAGATGGATACCAGCTAAGCCCTCCCACATTCTGCATCATGAAGGAAACAATTTGATGAATGGGGATAATACATTCAGCACAGATAAGCTAAGTAACTGGTAATGGACTGAACTTTGCACAACCTTCACTGAATGAACTACTAACACTGAAATGTCATCACTATTTTAACACAGTGCTGAAAGACAGAGGAAAACAATTGGCTTATGGTTATAATTGGCTTTACATTATAATGCCACATAAAATCAGGAGTCCAGTAGCATCTTTTCAGATTAACATATCACTTTATTAGATGTACTTCAGACTAATATAGTTTGTTAGACTGAAAACATACTTTGGGAGCCCTTCTGATTCTTGGCTATTAATGATTACATGGCTCTCCTACAAAGCTGCGTAAGTGGCTCTATGGTTACATTCTCTTTAAAGCATGGGAATATTATGCCCCATAAAACAAAGCAAAATCTCTGTGAAATTTGGTGTGGAAGATATCCTGGAAAGTTCTGAGTCATCCAAATCTTGAAAAAAAATCAGCTGAAAGATGGATGATGTCCAGTGACGTGTGGTGAGGTTTATGGCTGGTGAGGCACTGACGTCATCACAATCTTTTTATTAAAATGCCTTTGTAATACAGGGCATTTTAATAAAAGGATCCACGCCGTTTTGTTCCATCCTTGCGTGTTTCGAAGGGGTGGCGGGCAAGATCATATCACCGAGGTCCATATGTGGTGACCACCAGTGGCCAACAACAACAAAAAAAGAGATTTGGGGGGGGGGGAGCAAGGAGCCGAGGCGTTCCTTGTTGTGTTTTCCACAAGGGATGACAGTCCCTCTGAGAGGGGGAGAGGGAGGAGAGAGAGAGAGAGAGAGATGATGATGATGATGATGACGACGACGACGACGACAATTAAGTATCAAAAGCCTTTTGAGTTTGACAATATAATACGTTATCCAAAATTATAAATAATCTTATTTTCAGATGCATTTTTTGCCATCTCTGTTATTTTCTTTTTAAAAAATCAGATGCTTCCAATTTGTGCCTTCTGGCAAACTGCAGTTTTCTTGGCAAGAGATCTTGCTTGCCATTGCTTTTGTCACAGGTTATTTTCTGGTTTCAATCCATTTTAAAACTTCTCTCCTCCAGAATATAGTCAATCTTTTTTGTTGCTGTTGTTTTCAGTTAATTATTCTGCTGACAAAGAGACAGGGTGCTGAACTGCTTTGCAGGAAGAGATCCTTAGGCTATTTCTGTAATGAATGTTTTATTTATTATTTCTAAACTGTCAATAAGCAGAATTGCATCTTAACATTTCATCATTGACAAAAGGGCTATTCCATTAGCTCAAAGCTAAGATGAGCAACTTCTGAATATCTCTTCTAGTCTGTCTCTCCATATTGCCCATCTGCCAAAGCAATTTTACTGTTTTTTGTTCACACCTAGCTTGCCCCTACCTCCAAAGCAGATGGAAGGAATGTGTCACCTTCCCCCAAAATGTCTTTCTATCTTTTTAGCACATTCCAAAGTGGTCTTTTAATAAGGAACTAATTGTTAAAAGATGACCTTTCTTGATAGAGGAGCATCAACTGAATATTGAGGCTATTAACATTCTTTAGTCTATCTACTCTAGGCTGGCCAGATACTGGGTTAAGACAAAATTTTGGCACAGACTATCAACATTAATTAGATAGGAACAACCTATGATGCTATTTTTGACCAGCAAACCTAGATGGTTGGCAATGGAGGCAAGAGGATGTGAAGCTTAGATAAGCTTAGAGCCATGTTGAAAAGACACAAACAGAGGGGAGAAAAGCAGTTATGGATATTAGCAGGAATATATTTTCTCCTGTTTGTGGGTCTGGTTTGACACTCTGATTTGACTTTCTCCACTGCAATAGAGTCCCTTTCTTTTCAACCCTATTGATATCCAGTTGTGTTTCTTCATGACTTTCAAAACTATTACAATTCTAATGCACAAACTGCCTAGGTTGTTGTGGAAATGCTCACAGAAAGTCAAGCTGATAAACAGCAAAAATTTCCTAATTAGGTAAAATTATGGTCCTTATTTAAATGTGTATTTATAAAATTTCTGCCCTGTCAAGTGCTTTATCCCTATAATTTGGCATCAAGTTGTCTTTCTGAGATTTAAGAAAAATCCAGTGGTTGCATCTTACAAAATTTGGTTTCAAATATGTTTTAAATAATCCATTTGATATTACTGCATCAAATATAGATTAATTTGAAGAAGCACAAAAATATCTAGGACAACTTGCCCCGGCTGACGCACATCAGCCAATTCATCACAGAACAACTCACCACAGGACAATTCAATGAGAGATAACTCAAGAGAGGGACAAGTGAATTGCAGCGCCTTTGTCTTGTTTTAGGTTTGAATCTTCTCAAGATAGAAGTCCTCTAGGCTAGGATGAGCTCCAATTCTACTTGTCCCACAGCAAGTTGTCCTGTGGTGAGTCAGCTCAGTGTCTTATCTCATGGCAAGTTGAACGGGTGCATTGGCTGGAGTGAGTCAGCTGTAGCAAGACGGATGGCATGAATCAGTCATGGTGAGTTGTCCCATTCCACTCCCAATCATCTACGTTTTCCAAAATGTTAATAAGAGAAACATTATAGTAGCCCCATCCAGGAAAAAAATGAATGCCTTTTTCAGTAAAAAGGAAAAATAGATTTTTTCAGAGTTCTTGATTCAATGTGGTCCCAAAATAATTTTCTTTTATCTCATCCTAATGACCCTAAACTGTATTAAAATGCTTGTGGTCATTTGTCTTCAAGAAGTAGTGCTATGGGCTAAGAATAATATTTTTTAATTTATTCTCCAATCCCCAAAGACAAAAGGAACAATTATCTAATCCTTCAAGTATGGATTGGTCCTGTTAAGAGTTCTCACCAGTCAGTTGGTCCTACCCTCTTCCAAAATATATTTCAAAATATAATTAGTTCCAATTGCTCTTGCATAGATGCTGAGAGACAAGCTAGACTGAAAAATCAAGTAATAATATGAATTTAAAACATGGGATCACTAGACTGAATGGAATAATTAGAAAGAAAAGCATGAGCACTAAAGAGTAACCAAGTGGCTTACAAATATATCTCACATATATAACTAGGAAAAAAGATATAAAGGAAGTATGTAATAAATACTGATTTATTCATTGAAAAAACCTTAATTGTAAGAAATACCTTCAACAGAAGTTTTCCTGTTTGCATCATTAAGTATTAAGTATTTCAGAGAAACTCTCCAAGCAAAGATCAGGCTGAGTTTGGTTTCTATTTTTTACAGGCCACAACTACTTGAAAAGAAAGAACTGAGAAAAGCATGAATTTCTTTACACATTTTACAATCACAGAGGACTGAGGAAAGATTTAAGGCAGTTTTTAAAAATCAGTTTATATGTGCATATAATCAAATATGAAAAGTTATGAGATAAGTTATATATAATTTTTTAGTCTGATGGACTGAATGAGTAAGACCCCCTACTCATTCAGTCCATCAGACACATGACATGCTAAGCAAAGCTATTTATTTAAAAGCCTAGAGTGACATAATATTGTGCCTTTAGTATACACTGTACTCATAGTTAGCTATTAGCTTACTGCCCATTTTTCTGGATTATCCAATTGGGCAGACCCAGAAGATGAGCTTCATTTCATTCATTTCATTCATTTCATTTTAATTTATTTGTATGCCGCCCTTTTCCCTAAGGGGACTCAGGGCGGCTCACAACTCAAAGGGAGGGAAAAACAAACAAAGTTACAGAAAACATAAAACCATAGTTTAAAAAAAAAAGCACAACAGTCATACCATTCGAAGTGGGGCAGCAAGTCTTTAGCCCCAGGCCTGTCGGAACAGCCAGGTTTTAAGGGCTGTGCGGAAGGCCTGGAGGGTGGTGAGGGTACGAATCTCCACGGGGAGTTCGTTCCAGAGGGTCAGAGCAGCCACAGAGAAGACCCTCCTCCGGGTAGTCGCCAGTCGACACTGGCCGGCTGATGGAATTCGGAGGAGGCCTAGTCTGTGGGATCTAATTGGTCTAGTGGAGGTAATTGGCAGTAGGCGGTCTCTCAAGTACCCAGATCCAATACCATGAAGGGCTTTGTAGGTGACAACTAGCACCTTGAAGCGTACCCGGAGATCAACAGGCAGCCAGTGCAGCTCACGGAGGATAGGTGTTACGTGGGTGAACCGAGGCGCACCCACGATCCCTCGCTTGGCTGCATTCTGGACAAGCTGAAGTCGCCGAATACTCTTCAAGGGTAGCCCCATGTAGAGCACGTTGCAGTATTCCAGTCTAACTTAGCCCTCTCATTAAATGTTCAGCAGTCAGGAAACAAAAGGCAAAATTGAGCTCTTACTATTCTTTTTTCCTTATTCAGACCCGTAAGCAAGTATGGGATAATAATTGGAAAGTAATGAGCCAGTTTGCTGCAATGCTTAAAGCATCAAGCTAGCAATTGGGAGACTGCAAGTTCTGATCTTGCTTTAGGCGCAGTCAGCTAGGTGATCTTGGACCAGTCATTCCCTCTCAGCCCTAGAAATCAAACAATAGTAAATCACTTCCAAAAATCCTTGCCAAGAAAGCCACAAGGACTAATTCAGACATTTGCCAAGAGTCAACAATGACTCAAAGGCACACACACAAAAAAGAGAAAGTGAGGGAGGCTAAACTTTCATCTGTTCTATCAGTGTTGGCTTAAATCCCACTTGGTTCATCTCACATTCTTTTTTAAAAAAACTATAAATGTATAACACAAAGTCAAGAAATGACTGTCTTGAGGTGCCATAAAAGTGGCTGAGATGCTACGGTGGTTCCCAGTATCACCAAGACAATGCTCTGGTGCTTCTATCCTCTTGTGGTGGGTTACCAGATATGTTGGTTCCCCATAGTCTATGTTTGAGTCAGAGTATGCATGCCTTATAGGTGGCTAAATTCCTCTCAGGTCATTTATAATGTTGATATTTCCACACACAAACTTTATACCATATTCTTTTTTAGAGTTTATAATCTTAAAATATGGCTCTGTGGTGCATGACTGCTCATCAGAGAGAGGCGCCACTGTCCAATTTCAAAAGACCAGAACACACCAAGACAGTAAATATGAATCATTCCAAACAATGCATCTGTGGAAGTGTAGAGGTAGCTATTTATAGAAATCAAAGTAACCAGTGCTGTTCTTACCACTATTAATCGAAGTCACCATTTCCAGAGGGAATCTGGCTTTAAAACATTTGAAACAAAAAATACATCACCCTAGGACACTGCATACTTTAACTCCTTATCCGGCTTTATTTTATTTTGAAGTCCTGTTTTATTTTCATTTGTATTATTTATTTGTATTTTATTGGTCTTGTATGCCGCCCACTCCCGAAGGACTCCGGGCGGCTTCCAATAAACAAGGGAAGGGGATAAATAGACAAATAGACAAACAACGATTTAAAATACACAACATTCATAGTTACCGTGGGGCTGGCTATTTCAACAGCCCCCCAACCTGCCGGAGCAGCCAAATCTTAGTGGTTTTGCGGAAGGTCGGGAGAGTAGTAAGGATCCGGATCTCCACGGGGAGCTCGTTCCAGAGGGCTGGAGCTGCAACAGAGAAGACTCTCCCCTGGGAAGTCGCCAGCCGACATTGGCTGGCAGATGGGATCCGGAGGAGGCCTAGTCTGTGCGATCTGATCGGTCTAGGGAGGTAATTGGCAGGAGGCAGTCTCTCAGATACCCAGGTCCGATGCCATGTAGGGCTTTATAAGTAACGACTAGCACCTTCAAGTGAGTCCGGAGACTAATGGGTAGCCAGTGCAGCTCGCGGAGGATAGGTGTAACGTGGGTGTACCTGGGTGCACCCACGATTGCTTGCGCGGCTGCGTTCTGGACCAGCTGAAGTCTTCAAACACTCTTCAAGGGCAGCCCCATGTAGAGCACATTACAGTAATCCAATCTTGAGGTCACAAGGGCGTGAGTGACTATCTGAAGGGCCTCCCGATCCAGGTAGGGTCGCAATTGGTGCACCAGGCGAACCTGGGCAAAGGTCCCCCTGGTCAGAGCCGACAAATGGTGTTCTAAAGTCAGCTGCGGATCCAGGAGGACTCCCAAATTGCGAACCCTCTCTGAGGGGCGTATAATTTCACCCCCCAGCCTGAGAGATGGAATATTTGGCCAATCTTTGGGAGGGAACATCAGTAGCCACTCGGTCTTGTCTGGATTGAGTGTCAACTTGTTTACTCCCATCCAGACCCTAACAGCCTCCAGGCACTGGCACATCACTTCCACTGCTTCGCTGAGTTGGCACGAGGCGGACAGATACAGCTGCGTATCATCCGCATATTGATGGTACTTAATCCTGTGCCGGCATATGATCTCACCCAGCAGCTTCATGTAGATGTTAAAGAGGAGGGGGGACAGGACCAAACCCTGCGGCACCCCATAATTGAGGGGCCTTGGGGTCGATCTCTGCCCTCCGACCAACACCAACTGCGACCTGTCCAAGAGGTAGTAGGAGAACCACCGAAGGACAGTGCCTCCCACTCCCACCTCTCGCAACTGTTGCAGAAGGATACCATGGTCGATGGTATCGAAGGCCGCTGAGAGGTCAAGGAGCACAAGGATAGAGGGGTGACCCCTATCCCTGGCTCACCAGAGATCATCGATCAGCACGATCAAAGCAGTTTCCGTGCTGTAACCAGGCCTGAAACCCAACTGAAAGGGATCCAGATAATCGGTTTCATCCAAGGACCGTCGGACTTGAGAGGCCACTACTTTCTCAACAACCTTCCCTACAAAGGGCAGTTTGGAGACTGGACGATAGTTGCTCAAAATGGCTGGGTCCAGAGATGGTTTCTTCAGGAGGGTCTCACCACTGCATCCTTTAAGAGTAGCGGGAAAATTCCCTCCCGGAGAGAGGTGTTAACTATCATCCGGATCCAGCTGCGTGTCACCTCCCTGCTGGTTGAGACCAGCCAGGAGGGGCACGGGTCCAGTATACAAGTGGAGGCACTCACCATTCCCATGGCCTTGTCCACTTCATCAGGAGAGACAAGTTGAAACTCGATCCATGAAATATGCTCAAGACCTTCCCCCGGTACCTCGGCTGGTACCGTGCAATTGGAGTCCAGCTCTGTCTGAATCCGAGCGACTTTATCCGTTAAATACTGAACAAATTCCTCAGCTCTACCTTGTAAAGGGTCATCCCCATCCCTCCCTTTCAAGAGGGAGCGGGTTATTCTAAACAAGGCGGCTGGGCGTGATTCAGCGGATGCAATAAGGGCGGCAAAATGCAAACATTTCGCCGCCCGTATTGCCACGAGATAGGCTCTGATAAAGGCTCTCATCAGTGCTCAGTCTGACTCAGATTTACTGGCCCTCCAGCGGCGCTCTAGGCGTCTCTTTTGGCGCTTCATCTCCCGGAGTTCCTCGGTGAACCAAGGGGCCCTCCTGGATCCGCTGCCTCGGAGAGGTCGCAAAGGTGCAATCCGGTTTAGAGCCCCCACCACCGCTGTATTCCAGGCAGCGACTAAGGACTCCACCGGATTGTGGACGAGAGTGTCAGGTATTTCTCCAAGGGCCGTCTGAAATCCCATAGGGTCCATCAGGCGCCTGGGGTGGAACCACCTAATCGGTTCCACCTCCCTACAGTGGGGGATTAGTTTCCAAAAGTCAAGCCTCAGTAGGAAGTGATCAGACCATGACAAGGGCAAGGTCTTAATGCCCTTCAACTCTAGATCACGTCTCCACTGCTCCGAGAGGAATACGAGGTCAAGTGTGTGACCCGCTGAATGAGTCAAACCTCAAATTACTTGGGTCAAGTCCATGGCTGTCATGGAAGCCATGAACTCCTGCGCCCCATCAGAGCGTTCACCAAGTGTAGGCAGGTTGAAATCCCCCAGAACCATAAGCCTGGGGAACTCTACAGCCAACTCGGCTACTGACTCGAGGAGCGAGGGGAAGGCTGTTGCAACGCTGTTGGGAGGTAGGTACATTAGCAACAAACCCACTTGACCTCCAAGGTCCAACTTCATCAACAGGGACTCACACCCGACAAGCTCCGGAGCAGGGATCCTACGAGGAACTAAAGACCTTCGGACGATGACAGCCACTCCCCCACCCCTTCCTTGAGGTCGCGGCTGATGAAGCACCTGAAATCCTTCTGGGCACATTTCAGTGATGGGGACTCCTCCCTCCGGGCCCAGCCAGGTTTCAGTAATACATGCCAGGTCTGCCCCCTCGTCTAAAATTAGGTCCTGGACAAGGGGAGCTTTGTGAACCACAGACCTGGCATTTAGCAACAACAGCCTGAGACCAGGGCCCTGACAGTTCTCGCCATCTGGCCCTGGAGTGGAACTAGCAGGGCCGGAAGGAGGGATCTCTGTGACGTAGCGAACCCTCCTTCCCTGGTAATGGCTAGCCCTGAAGTTCCCGTCATACCTGCCTCTCCCCATAGTTACCATAATGCTCCGGCCCACCTCCGCACCCGTAGACCCCATATCCCCTCCCACAGCCTCCGCTCCATCCAGCAGGCGATTCATGACACTCATTCTGGGATGGGAGGTAGGCCTGGGCCCCCTGCCACTTCTGCAATAGCACTCAGTGGAGGAGTCACCAGGCTGTACTCTCAATCCTCTCATACATACACAGCCACTCATCCATGCATTCCCCACGTAAGTCAATTAAAACACAAAAAATACAGCGATAATGAAGTTAAAAAGTGGGTACAGACATCAACCAGGTACACCATTCACACCACATTCCTAAAATCTATGGAGCACTGCGCAAGTGTGATATAAAATAGTCAATGGTGCGGGGAGGAAAGGGAGAGCTGCTCCGTCCCTCTCCCTTCCTCCAGGTCCCGAAAAAGGCACCCAAGGCGGAAGGTCCTAAGTCTGTATATAGGGAACAAGCTGCAGTTGTTACCAGTATAACAAAGCTTTTTCATGTTCACTGCAGTGATGGTATTTTCCAGAAGAGGGGGAGGGAATGGTCACACGTGGATCATTCTCAAAGCCTGATTGGTCCAAAGACTGAGAGAAAACGCTTAAATACTGGTGCCTTCCAGTCCTATCCCAGTTTCCTCTCAGTCTTTTCTGGTCCAAGAACTGTTGAGAATTACTGGTAGGATTTACTTTATTCAATTTGGTCTCATTTGGTTTAATTGGGCATTTTAAAAGGTTTCTAAATTACTAAATTCAGCAGCTGCGGCCCAAGGGACAGTTTACTGCCCCAGGCAGTGGGGGAGGGCCCTGTGGGGCATGCTGCCTCCCCCCCGCAGGCCCAGAGTCTCAGCCCGTCCCCGGGTGCGGGGGTGCCAGCTCTCTTTTCAGCTGCTGGAGAGGTTGCCTTCTCCCTTAAATAGCCAGGAGATGCAGCAGCAGTGCCAGGAGGCCCGTGTGAGCCGCTTGCGGAGCCGCCGTTTGATTCGGGCGGCTGCCGCGTTCTCTCTTTGGCTCGGACCGCTACGAGCGTTCCTGGGGGAGGTGGAGCGTGCCTGGGAGCCGCGTGGCCTCCCCCGTCCTTGCCTGCCTCAGCACGGCCTTTCAGCGGGCCGTCGGAGCCACGAGATTGAAACTGAAAGTTCCGGCGGCCATGTTGGCTTGGTCGCCACGTGCGCGAGGACCGGGCCTCGACCCAGGTCCATTGCGGCTGGTGCGGTCTCTTCCTTTGGCATGGCAGGCAGCAGAGAAAGCAGGCCCAGGTCCCGGTGGGGCCTACAGTGGCTTGGAATCCTCCATTCCTTCCGGCTGGACGCGTAAGTGGGGAAATGGAGGGGGGCTTGGAGTTTCCCCAGGGCCAGGTGGCAGACCTGGCGGCAGGTGAGAAAGCCCTTGCAGGAGGAGGGGGAGGGTGTTCCCCCCCCATGTCTTCCTCTGCCCTGAAGTCCTTCTCGTGGGAGGGGGTCAGGGGCTGCATTGTGCGGGAACAGTATTTTGTGGCTCAGAGGTTTTCACATGGCAATTAACAGTAAGGGTAAGGCTAGCTGATGAGAGCTAAATGGATTGAAATAGACTATTCTAGTCTCCCTTTATTTGTTTATCAGCACAAATACAAATATATATATATATATATATATATATATATATATATATATATATATATATATATATATATATACACACACATACATACACACACACACAAACGCACTTTTACAACTGTACTTAATTCAATGCCAGTAAGGGATGACTAGCAGATGAGAGCTTAAGGGCTTGCAATATTAGTCTTCCTTTGTTTTCCTTTGCTACTGGCACCCGGGGGTTCTACCCGGGCCTGCTCTGGGTTGGCTCTGCCTTCCTCCTTCAGAGGTTAGCCATTTGGGAACTGTTTTTCTGTGGGGCCCAACAGAGGGCCATGCACCTCTCTGGGGACATGCCTCAGATCTACATGTATGAGCCTTTGGCCTTTATCCCAGGGTCTGGGGTTGGTCCCACCTCAGGTCTTTTTTCCCCAAATCATTCCTAGGGGTTGGTTTTTTCCTGCCCTGGGGTTCCCAGGCAGGTTTCCCCTTCCTTCCAGGTAGAGTGGGGTCCCTCTCTCCCTCCCCCACTCAGGGGATCCAGGGGGGGTGAGTCGGGGGTCTTAACCCGTGTGCAGGTTGGCTCTCCCGGGGCCTGGTTCTGCCTATGGTGGTACGGAGGATTGGATTGTTCTCCGCCCCTTCCAAACATGGAGGTCTGGGCCGCGCCCAATGTTGGGCTATGCTCCCCCCTACTTGGTCAGCGGTGACTATTAAAGATAAGATAAAATAAAATAAATTAAAATAAATTAAAAAAATTTTTTTTAAAAAAACTACTTCCATTGAGGCCAGGGGTTCTATCCTGGCCTACTTAGATCTGTAAACATTTCATTCTTGGTGATGGAGGTGTGGCCCCCTGGATGGGCCCATTTCTCGGGGCGTCCTGGCTCAGACAGTTTGCTATGCCCTGGGGCAAGGCTCGGTGCATGGCTAGGTGGGGGGGGTCCTTGATTCCTCCACCTAGGGATCCTGGCATGACCTCGTTTCTGCCACGGCCATGGTCTGGAAAGAGATCTCGGCTCCTCCCTTGGCACGGAGGCGCTGACTATACAGTGGACACCTTCCTCCGACTTCTGCTCTGGAGGCTTGGGCAACTGGCTATAGAGTAATCTGGGCCCTTGCCTGGGCGTTTCAGTTGCCGTCCGTCACCTTCTGGTGGCTGCCCTGGTTCATCGGGCGTGCTGAGCTTCTTAGATGTCCTCCCGTTTGCCATGTGACCTTGGCAGCGCCAGGAGTGCATTCACGTTCCAGGCTAGCGCCGCCGCCTGGATCTCTTCTGGCTCAAGGCGGCCCGCCTGTTCCTCCCTGGGGCGACCGGGGCTCGCTCACGTTTGCGTCCAGGTCACTGACCTCCTCGGTCATGCCGCCCGGGCTCCGGTGACGACATCAATGGCTGGGGCCGGCTCGGCCCACCTACCCTGGGTGGCCATACCATTGCGAGGGGCCTGGTCCCTTGGGGGGGGGAGGCCCTCGTCCCAGTCCAAGGGTGAGACACGGGACAGTTCGTCCACTCATAGCCACTGAGGCTCTGAGTCTCGTTCTTGTCATAGTGCCAGTATGGGTTCTGTTTATGTCATTAATCTTGCGCTCTTCTATTGTTAGCAGTTCCGCAGCTCATCCCTCTGGAGCGGATACGGCTCCCTCCTCCAGTCCAGGTGGTTCAATCACAAGGGGGGGAGCGCCCCTTACCCTGAGGGGAGGGGCTTGACCTCGGGTCGTCCCTTCGGAGGCCATCATCCCGCTAGGCGAGTCCTTAGGGCGGTCGGTGTCGGACGCTTGGACACCGGCCTCTGCTTGCCTCGCTCTCGCGTGGTTCGCTCCACCACACCGATTCTCTTCGGGGTTCCCCCCGGCTTGGTGCCTGGGGGGGGGCGCTACCTGGGAGTCAGGCCATCACCCTTCTCCTCGGCCCTCAGGCAGTGCAGGTGGTTCCTCTGGATGCCCGGGCCTGGATCGCCTCTCCCACCTGTCCGTGCTGCGAACGGGTAGCTAGACGGCGTAGCGGGCCCTCACACATCTGCACTGCTGTGATGCACAGGCGAGGAGAGCGTCCTCCTCCTTCCCGTCCTTCGGGGTATCGGGCAGGAGGCTCCTTGGCGTCGGTGGCTCTCTCAGGGGCCTACCTTCGTTACGCGACTCGGCCCGGTCATCGCAGGATCCTGGGGTCCCCCCACAGAGCCTTCCCTCTGGACTGGACTCCGCCCTCCGGACCTACGTGAAGGCCCTGTCGGCCCGGGGGGGGGCTCGTCCACGCCCCATCCTGGGGGCTCCAATTCCTTGGCGGGGCTAGCCTATTCGGGTCTTCGGATATTTGACGCCCGTTTTGGAAGCTTCAGAGTCTCGTCTTTTCCTTGGCGGGCTTCCCCAGCAACCGCCTTTCCCCTTCCACATGCCTGGCATCGGTCATAGGCTCCATGTCGGGGGAGGGGGTGAGTCCGTCCAGGGAGCCCTGCTACGGCCTACATCTGCTGGCGAAGGGCCTTAGATGAGGTCGTTCGGTTTCAACCTCCCTCTATCAGATTTTTGGGCGAGTCGTTTCTTGCGCAGGGATAGTCCCGCACGCCGGACCCTTGGACTCTCCGGGGGAACCTCGTCCTGGTCAGGGGGACGACGGTACACTCTTCTGCGGGCCCTCCGGGTCTCGCTGGGGTGGGTCTGCCCCGGCCACTCAGCGGGACTTCTAATTCGAGGGGCAGACAGAGTGTACGTCATCACGGACGCGGACCTGTTCGGGGGAGGCCCCGGTGGGCTCCCGGTTCGCTCAAGACAGGTGGTCGCTTTCGGGTCTTACCCCTCGTCTCTGGGATGGCACTAGTGCCGGCACGCTGGGCTCCGCGCTCCCTTGGGCCCCGGTGCTGGGGCATTGCGTGCCTTCCCGTTGGACACGGTGACCGTTGAGGCTCACTTCTGTCAGGGGGGGACCTTCTCCGGCCCTCTGCTGGGCTGCTCTGGTCCTGGACACCTGGGCGGTGGGGCCCCGGTTGCCCTCGGAGTCGAGATTCTCCCCGGGCTCCCCTGCCTCCTGGCGGCTCGACGGCATCGGGCGGTCCTTACCAGGGGTGCGGGCCTACTGCACTCCCTGGGTGTCTACTCGCTCGCCCGCGTGTTCCATTCCTCCCCGGGGTTTCACCCATTTCCTGTCCTGGTCTGTGGAGGGCGCGAGCGCCCTTGAGAGGAGGTGACCTGCGAGCCTTCGGTATGGGTTCCCCCCTTCTCCCTGGTTCCGGGTCTCCCCATAGGGGGGTGGCATGGGGGCCCCGATCGTGGCGGTGGGCCCTTGTGACCTAGGGACCTTGGCTCGCGGACCTCGTCCGGCTGTCGGTGGCCCTCTGCGGAGGCTCCCGCGGGAGGGGTTTGGCCTGGCAGCGGGGGGGGGGGTCCTGCTTCGCCCGGCCCATGGGGTTGCATCTGTCCCATGACTCTTGTCCGGCAGCTGTTGGGGGCTGGCCTGGTCTCTGGGGTCCCTCACGACTTGGGATGCCTGGGCGCCTTACGGCCCGCAGCTGTTCTTCCACCTGCGTGTCGTCCGGTGGGGTTTCCGCCTGGCTTCACCCGGCAGGGCACCTTTCTCCCTAACGTCAAGAATTTCCTGAAGGAGGGACCTGACGTCGGACCTCCACAAGAGTTGCGCCACCTGGTGGCGGTTTTGTTTCGGCCCTGGAGGGGGTGGGGTTCTTTTTCCCCTCTCAGGTCCCCTTGATCAAGCTTCGCGGTAGGGGGCGGCTTCTGGGGTCTCCCTCTGTCCACGGGTTCCCTGTGTGTTCTTCCCCTGGTGCTTAGGGCTTGAAGGGGGCCCCTTTCAAATCTCTTCGGGGGGTTCGTCTGCAGGCTCCCTTGTGGCGGTTGTCTCTGCCCGGTGTACATGGAGTGGGGCACCCTGTTCTGAGGTTGCCCCATCATCTCTACAGGGCGGGGCGATGCTTCGCCTTGCTCATACCTTCTTCCCGTAGGTAGCCACTTCCCTTCGTTAGGCTCAGGAGTTCATCCGGCTCGGCCAAGCCCGGGCCCGTTCCTAGGATGGGGGGCGGCTCTGGCATCGATCAGACGTGCACCGCGCCCTGCGGTTCCATCTCCGGCGGACCGAGGGGTCCGTAGGTCGATTCCTTGTAGGCTGATTCTTCAAGCTGGGGGTTGCTGGGTTCAAGTGTGTCTGCAGCTACCATTGGCGTCGGCTGCGTCGGGCCATTGCAGATGCTTACGGAGATTCGGGTCGACGGGCTGGCCCCGTTGGAGTTCACGGCCCAGTCTCTTAGGAGCTCCACGAGCGCGGCCTCGGGGGCCGCGGGGTGCCCGTTGGGGCCGTCTGTCGCGCGGCCACTTGATTGACTGGCGTCTTCCTCCGGCGTTTTGGTCTGGAGGCCTTCAAGGATGCGAGTGTGTCCTTGGTGGTAGGTTCCACTGGGGTGGCGGTTGAGGCTCCCCTTGGGCCCTAGTGGTTCTCGTTCTCCCTCCCTGGGACTGTAGCTTGAGTATGTCCCACGTGTGACCATTCCCTCCCCCTCTTCTGGAAAAAGGACGTTGGTCTTACCTGAACGTCTATTTTCAGAAGGGGGAGGGAATGGTCACGACCCGCCCTGAGACCTTTCTGTCGGGGCCAAGGGGAGGGCCCGGGTGGTTCCCGGGGGTTTTGTTGTGTGTTTGTGTTTTGTCATTTCAGTTCTACCGTTCGCCTTCGAGGAAACTGGGATAGGACTGGAAGGCACCAGTATTTAAGCGTTTTCTCTCAGTCTTTGGACCAATCAGGCTTTGAGAATGACCCACGTGTGACCATTCCCTCCCCCTTCTGAAAATAGACGTTCAGGTAAGACCAACGTCCTTTTCTTGAAAAGACGAAGTGAGAAAGAACATAGAGAAGGAGAAGTCGAGGAGGCTCCGACCAGGGCCAGGGATGGTGGTCACTGGGAAAGATGTTCAGCCAGTCTCTGAGTGCCACGCCTATCCAAGGTTTGAAGCGCCAGAAGTAAGATGGACTAAGTGGGGGCGCTATCTGAGGCCGCAGGCTTGGGACAGCTTCGGGTGGCGGTGGGCTTGATAGATGAAAATAAAAATACAGTCCAAAAGCCACGTTTGAAAAGAGCCAGGTGACAGTTAATGAGAGGCCCCATAGCAGCGACGGCAAAGTGCAGGAGAATTTGCACCGAAGGAAGAGGCCAGGTCGAAGGGAAGAGAGGGGGGGGCATCCAAAAGAGCCGCAATGGTGGCAGATGAAACCAGCTGCCCATTCTCACCCGGTATAATCCCAGACTGACCACCTTCTCCGGGGGGGGGGGTGATGGACAGCCCGACGCAGGCCCAAAGGCTCCTCACAGTTAGAAAAATGCTGTTGAAAATGCCGGAAACACTGGGAACGCTGCCCAGAGGCGCCGCCATCAGCGCAACGCTGCCATCGCCGCCACCAACCGGCACAGAAGTAGACAAGAGCAACAGCAACAGCACTTAGTGGGAGCCACCCGAGAATTTGCATCGAAGGGAGAGGCCGAGCTGAAGGGAAAGTGGGAGGGGGGAGTGTCCAGAAAAGCTGTAATGGCTATAGATGAAAACAGTCACCCCCTCTCACCCAGTATAGTCCCCGACTGATCGCCTTCTCCGTGGGGCGCTGGATAGCCCGACGCAAATCCCGAGGCTCCTCACGATTGAAAAGCTGCCATTGCAGCTGCCTTTGAAACTGCCGGAAACGTTGGAAACGCTGAAGGCACTACCTGGAGGCGCCACCATCAGCGCTGCGTCGCCATCGCCACCGCCGCTCGGCACAGAGACAATCGAGAGCCACAGCACCAAGTGGGAGCTGCCCGAGAGTGGCGACCCCCCAGGTAACTTGTCTCTTCATATAAGTGTCCAGTATTAACTTGGCTAAATTTAATTTCTTCACATTATCTGGCTGTATCATAAAAATATGTTTCATGTTCATAGCTTTGTAGGCTCATTGTGCAAATTGTAGTTCCCCTCTGTTTCTGTCTGGAACTAACCCTCTGCTGTCATATTTGCCTCTAGAGCAGGAGGGCCCAATTTACTGTTTCCCAAATCCTTAGGTATGGCTCAAAGTCCTTCTAAAAGTGGTTCCTGAAATTTGATAGAGTAATTACTAAGTACTGAGAAGAAGTCATATTTGGTTTTAAGTATAATAACAGTTAAATGTAAACAAATATTTCAACCTGCCTAACTTCTAATATTTTTGGAGCACAGGCAACCACTGAAAAGCCAAAAGTGGTCCTCAGCACAAAAGCAGCAACTCTTAAGATAGCATTATTTGCTTGCAATTTGATCCTTAGAGACTATAATATCCACTTACAACCGGCAACATTCTACTGCAGAATATGAGAAAAAAAGATAATTAGGGGAAGCCTATGAAAAATTTTGTACACTGAAAATGCTGTAACTGATATGACCAAGGTTTAATCACCTTAGGCCAGGCTTCTCAACAAAAGAGTTTGTTTTCTGTACCTACATTCAGTAACTGGGATTCTGCTTGGCTCATCTATCTGATAAACTGAATTCATTTCTTTGGTTTTTCCTATATCTCTATGTATCTCTACTTTTTGCTTCTCTGACCTGCACATTCTTTTGTACAGAACTATAAATGGTCCACAAAGCAGATGACAGAAGTCAAGCCATAAACCACCTGTCAAAGAGAAGACTGTAATACTATAATCAAAGAGGATTTTACTTAGAATTATGATTAAAGTAGCTTAGGAACCAGCTGGTTGAAGGTTATCTCCTACTGCTGTAGGATTTTTTTTTAAAAAAACCTACTTTATTATGTTTTCTTGCATATTATTTTGACTAGAGATAACTATTAAGATATCTCTTTTTGCTGAGGTTCATAGTCACATGCTTAGAGCTTCTCAAAACAGAAAAAATGAAAAATTGTTTTTTAAAATATACATACAAAATTGACTTTATTATACACAAAGGTATTTGAACCTAAGAGTAATAATTCCAAAGATTTTTATCACTTATAATACCAACATTCTCCACTTGTCTCAAATGTATTTCTAGCAGTTGTGATTGAATTGAAAAAGCAATAACTGTTAAAAGCTCAAAAAAAATTTCCTTAATATATTTTATACTGAATTCATTCCAAAGGGCTCAGAACACAACATTGTATGTAGGACTGGTAGATTGTCTTTGTTCTCTATGTGCATATAAATCTTAAACTCACAAAAAGTTATGGAATCCTGTGTTTTGAATGACCTGAGAGGTTTTGAATTCATGTTGCAGTTGCTGTGAAATGTACAAATTCCTTACAATATACTCATTCCAGAACAGTAACCATGTGAATGTGAAGACTGGGAGGAGATCCAACTCCAAAGGTTAATGACTCCACCTTGGAAGGTGAAGGACTAGCAAGTGGCTGCTAATCTTATGGCCACAATAGAATCACTGTTTCATAAGAACAATCTATGAATTCCATGTAAGAGAGTCGATAGTAATGAACTATTTATTTTAACATATCTACTTACACACAGAGACCCATTTTCTGGTTTATTCTCCTTTACAGAGGGTGATAATCCCTGAATTCATGGAATGCTGGCAAATTTATATTTACTTCAGCCATCACTGAACAAAAGAAAAGAATATTCTTAAAATCTCTGTTGGTCACATTGGGGATACAACTGCCACCATCATTCCTTGAAAAATAACAAACCAAGGGCAGCTTTTAATATTTCAGAATGTCTATTTTATATAAGACAATTGAAACAAGAGTCAGTGTCTGAACCTAACATTAAAAACCTTGACCACAAGCAATAAAAAAAATTGCGAGAATAAAAGTGACCTTAGCAACTGAGAAACACAGTGGGGAAAGGGACAGTAGCTTTTTATTGAGTCAGACATATTGGAAGCTGATGCAGCAGTTGCCAAAGCCCTAGGTCAGGGTTAAATTTGACCTGGTGAAAGGGAACAGAGCAGTTTTTATGGCTAATTAGATTTGTGATAATAATTTTTATGCCTATAAGGCAATGTTCACATTTGAAACTCCTACTGGACAACTCAGACTCAGGGTAGTGAAATGAATCAGTCTAATTCACTATAGAAATGTCTCAGAAGATAGCAGCTTTGAAGACTGTTGTCCTGGAGAGAAAACAATTCTTTCTCGTGAACTTAAAAAAAAAGAAGGATAAAACGAGGGGGGGTTGAATGTTGCTTCAGACAAGCTGGAACATGCCAACTCTCTGTACACGTGTATCTTGTTCTTCGTGTTTTTGTTGATGATACCATGGCATCTTGGCTAAAAAATGTCTATTCTAGAAAAGGAATCCAAGCTATAACCGTGAAGGTTGCTAGCCAGAACAGAGAAGAATGTCCTGGGTGGCTGCAAACAGGTCAGAACCAAATGGTCTGTACAATTCCTCTGTGGAGGAAATGTAAAGGACTTGTTCCCATGGAACTGAAAATATGTGCAAATGCCTGCCTGCCAAGCTACTATCCAGACTGCTGAAACATGATGGCACCTGTAAACTGACTTTTTTTAAAGACCCATAGTTCTCAAGAATACTTAAGAAACTTGAAATAAAATATTTGCATCCTGGGACAAGATAAATATAATTGATGTTGCTTTATTTCCTTTTGTTTCCTTTTCTGAAGTGACTTTTCTATTTCCATTCTGCTGCTGACTAGTTTCACCAGGAGTACCTGAGTATCAGGGCGGGACCCCACTTTCCTATTTCCTTCCATACCTTATTTGGCAATCTCTCCACCTTCATTTTTATAAATGCACACACATTAATTTGTATTGTACAAATGAATAGCCAATGCAGTGTCTGGAAATGAATCTAATGAAGCTTATATTAGAAACACGGATATATTTCTTGGTCTCTTAAGGAAATTGTCATGTTAAAAGACACTCTGAAGCAAAACATACAGTCAGGAAGAAATGAGACATGAAGCATCACAGTGGCAGGGAAATAGGTACCTGCTGGAGTTGCTAGTGCCTTTAAATGCAGGATATTAGGTGTAAAATAGAGTAAAACAGCAATAATCCATTTCTCTCTGCTTGGAGACATAAAAGCTTATCTAGGCATGTTAAAGACTTAGCAACTGCATTTGCACAATCATTTGTTGGTTTTATCCTTGGTTAGATTTTTGGAACTGTAGCATGTTATAAAAATTTAGCTTGTTTGGCTAGTTCATGAATCATTATAATTAACAGAAGAAGATATAGAAATGCAGCCATTTTTATTTTGTTTTTGGATCGGTCCACTCAGTAAGCCTAGTGGTAATATACTGTAGTGTTGCTACTAGAAAGAAAAGGAATCTTCGTTTTTGAGGTTGATGGGGGGAGGGGGCAAGCAAGGACAATCTGTTTTATTAAGCCTATTAAAAACATAATACATCTGCAATATTTTAGGAATTCATTTTTTCAAGGAGGAATCATGATGCAAAAAAATTGCAATTTTGCTCTCAGATTTGGGGGGCTTAAGAATTGAAAAAGGATTCCCTACAGTCCACAGACTATTAAACTCCCCATAGTATAAGGTGACCAGACGTCCCGATTTCGGTGGGACAGTCCCTCTTTTGAACAATTTGTCCCGAGTCCCAGGGTTTTTTTAAAAAGTCCCGATTTTTTTTAAGTTACGAAAAGGCCAGGGGGCCTGTGAAATATCCAGCCCCACGGAAATTGTGAATGTTGCGGTTTTGTTTTTAAAGTGTTGTCTTTGTCTAGTTTTCCCCCTTTCCCTTGTCTATTGTGAGCCGCCCGGAGTCCTTCGGGAATGGGCGGCATACAAGACAAATAAAATCTATATAAAAAAAAGGCCTCCAGCCGCCTTGAGGCTCTCCTAGCAACTGGGAGTGTATATTCTTCGAGCCGAGCGCATTCCCACCCGCGCGTCCTTGGGAGCTGTTGCCAATGGCTGAGGGAGGAGAAGACTTTATTCCATGTGGAGACCGCAGGCTTCCCTCACTGATTTTTCCTTCTTCTGTTGCTTTGAGCAGCCCCTCCCTACTTCTCTCTCTCTCTCTCTCTCTCTCTCTCTCTCTCTCTCTCTCTCTCTCAGCTGGCAGGCTGCCTCTGAGGCTGTCAAAGCTCAGCCCCCCCCCCCCGGGCTGCTGCTTCATCTCGGCTGCTCGGGGCTTCTAAATTGGCATTGCGTGTTGTTTGGGGAAGGGATTACTAGAAGGAAAAGTCCAGAGAGAACTATGAGACTGAGAAAGTGGTAATTGCATAGAGAGAGAGTGGGTGTGTCATAGAAACACAGCGTATGTCTCACATAGCTGATAACCTGGTCTCTATACAGAAGAGGGAATTTTAAAAACTTTCTGGAGTGAATCCAGAAAGAGGGGAGAGAAAGGCTGAAGGAGTGTGTATGCACAGGAAGGGGAATTTTATAAACTTCCCAATGAATCCCAAGGAGGAGAGAGAGAGAGAGAGAGAGAGGCTGAAGGAGTGTGTATGCACAGGAGGGGGAATTTTATAAATGTCCCAGTGAATCCAGGGGAGAAGGGGAGAGAGAGAGAGAGAGAGAGAGCGAGCCTGAAGGAGTGTGTATGCACAGGAGAGGGAATTTTAAAAACGTCCCAGTGAATCCAGAGGAGGAGTGTGTGTGTGTGTGTCTGTGTCTGTGTCTGTGTGTCTGTGTGTCTGTGTGTGTGTGTGTCTGTGTGTGTGTGTGTGTGAGAGAGAGAGAGAGAGAGAGAGAGACTATCACTAAGTGTTGTAGCTTATGATTCTTGATGAATGTATTCTATTTTATTTTTCTTTATGTACACTGAGAGCATATTCACCAAAGACAAATTTCTTGTGTGTCCAATCACACTTGGCTAATAAACTATTCTATTGTATTGTATTCTATTCTACTCTACTCTACTCTACTCTACTCATTTCTATTTCAATTCTAATAAGGAGTTTAGCTTCTCTCTCTTGAAAATGTAAGCTAGCATAAGGCATTATAATGCAAGCTAGCCTTAGCTTTCAAACAGTTCATTTAGTGACCAAAGTTACAATGGCATTGAAAAAAGTGACTGATGACCATTTTTCACACTTAGTGACCATTTTTCACATTAGCGACCGTTGCAGCATCCTCATGGTCACATGATCAAAATTTTGATGTTTGGCAATAGATTCGTATTTATGATGGTTTCAGTATCCTGGGGTCATGTAATCGCCTTTTGTGACCTTTTGACAAAGTCAAATGGGGAAACCAGATTCACGTATGTTACTAACTTATCAGCTGCAGTTATTCACTTAAGAACTGTGGCAAGAAAGGTGGTATAATGGGTGTAGTGACCCAAGTTACAATGGCATTGAAAAAAGTGACTGATGACCATTTTTCACACTTAGCAACCATTTTTCACACTTAGCGACCGTTGCAGCATCCTCATGGTCACGTGATCAAAATTTTGATGTTTGGCAACAGATTCGTATTTATGATGGTTTCAGTGTCCTGGGGGTCATGTAATCGCCTTGTGCAACCTTTTGACAAAATATAAAATTTTTACTCAACCCCCTCCCCCCCCCCCCGGTCAATGGTGTCCCTCTTTACCAATCTGAAAATCTGGTCACCTTACCATAGTATCCAGAAATATTACAAGAAGATACTATAGATACTATAGTTTGACTTCAATCTTCTTTATTTTGCTCACAATTTCCAAGTTTCATGAAGTGGCCTGTATGAAGTGAGGGTTTAAAAGAAGTTTGTCACATTTCTGGCAGGGAAGGACTTACAAGAATGGCCAAAATAGATTCTGCCACAGCACAGAGCAGAACTGCATGGAATTAGCATTTGTTTTTTCCAGTCAAAGGTTCTCTATCTCTTTCTTCCTTTCTCACAAATATTGACACACAAAGATATATCCAAGAAATAAGGATTTCTGAAAGCTGCATACAAAAGTAATGATTATTTTTTAAAAAACAGAGCAATGCAGAGAAATCATTTACACATTGGAGAAATATATGTTTAAAAATTTGCTTTGAGGAAAATTATATTATAAAATGATATCTGGAAAATAGGGTAATTGCATAAAAGGCTATGCCTATCGAGAAATTATTCAGAAAAGCTTCTGGGGAAAAAATCATGTGTGCGTGTTGCTTTTATAGTTCTTTTATAGCCTTTTTAAAAAATTGGAAATAAAACCTATTGTACCAATGCAAACAATAAAAAGGTCAGTTTGTACTGATTTGCACTACACAATCGTAGTGCAGTGATAGAGAATAAGCCTCACACCAACCGAATCAAGATTGGAATCCCACCAACTGCCAAGTGCCCTGTTTTTACAACCACACCTAGAGACATTTCAGAGGTACATTCCTAAGTGCCAGCTTAAATAGGCATTATATTTTGATTACTGGCATTGATAGATTACCACATGGAAAGGCTACTAAAAGAAGCTAGCACAGGACAGAGGTCTTTTCCTTCTTATACCGTGTGTAGGAACTGGACCATGTGTGACAGATGGCTGAGGTTGCGTGAGGCTTAAATAAGAACAGCCTAAACAGATTCCTAATCTGCTTCCTCACAAGCGGAGTGTTTTCTTTTAGCCCTTTAACTCTTCATTACCAGAGCATACAAATTGGAGACAAGGACAGCAAGCGGTTGCTTCAAACTACAGTTTCTACACCTCTAATACTGTTCAATTAACAGATAAGGGAGGCAAATATCTATAAAAAAATTCTCCCTTTCAGCCTTACGGCAACCAGTTGGTGACCTATAAATAAATACATAAAAATGTGCCTCTGAAGAATGGAATGTATTGAACTCATAGAGGGAGTAGATCTCATGTGATAACTATAAATAAAAGAAGATTGTATAACTCTGGTTTCATTTTGCCAACATGTTTTACATGGTCACAGGGGTCCATGTAAGGTATTTTTAAAAGAGCCGTTCTACTATATTGAAGTGAGTTTGATTTTATGATCATGCAATTCTCCTTTCTATTGACTCTTAGCCGTTCCCCTCTTTCCAAATTTAGCAACAGGATCCACAGCAACCTCCCCTGACCCTCTGCTCATAGGAAATTCTGGGTAGGAGATTTCTGGCATCCTTGACTCAGCACAAAACAGATTGGAATCCTGGAATTGGCTGTTCCCATTGCCAATCCTTACCCTGCCTCTGTGTAACTATTCTAAATCTCTAGCTGATAAGTGGTGGCAATTCATAAAAGTAAGCAGACAAGTTTTCTCCTCTGGCTTTGCTATCGTATCATTCCTGTTCAGCAGATCACTAGTCAGAGAAGAAAATATTCCCCAATGAGGGCACTTCAGAAGATTGGGTCCAAATTGGACTCAGCCTGTCTTCTCCTTATCTTCTCCTTCTGCCACGCTCTATTTAGACATATTCCAAGTTTAAAATAATATGAAATGTAGAAATATATGAAAAGACACCTAGCAGAAGGCAAACCCTGCTAGGATTTTGCAACCAACTAGAGTCTGTAAAGTGTCGCTATCCTATTTCTCTGAGAATGCCTTTCTTTGCATGCCTCCTTCTATAGGAAATGGTTTAGACAGGTAGCTAGATAGGACTTGCAGAGTCTGCACATCTAGCCACACAGGACGGATATAGCCAACCACAAAATGTTCTTGACACCTGTAGAATTTGCTTGTTTTGTACTTGCTTGAAAACGCTAAGGTAGGGTACACGTGAAACTTAGGAAGCACGCAGTTATTAATTCTGTTATTGGTCTAGATGCATAATTTGTAACCAATGACATTTGCAAGGTTTGCAAACCTCATTTGCGTATGAAAGTTTATATATTCAGCTTTGCTACATAATAAAGTGGTCATTTCACCCAGAGAGATCTCGTGTCCTCAAGTTCTTTCTAGGATTGGCTTCGTGGGTGACCCCCCTTGATTGTTGTGCCCAGGTGCCACCCTGGAGAAGCCGTTTCCTCCAGGGACAGACTGCGGTATAACAGTAAAGCAGAACTGAAATTGATTAGCTGCTGAGCTACCATTATTTACTTATCTGTTTACGGAGAGGGGGTGTCAGGGCCCACTCCACTCCATAATTAGGAAAGAAGACTAAGAGACTCCATGGGTTGGAAATCCAAAGTACTTTTACTAATTATAAATGGTAAGCGAGCAGTAGTGAAGCAAGATCTGAATAATATGGCGTGAAAGCAATTGATATATAGGGAAACCCGTTCCCCCCCCTAGGATCAAAGCTCCAGTCCAATCATAAGTCCTTCAAATGTCAGGTGTGAGATAACTTCAAACAGACAGGCCAAAGATGGAATGTGTAGGCCGTTGATGCAGGCGGGAAACACGTACGCATGCGTACTCCCAACGACTGGTACATCCTAGAACCTTCCTCCAGCACGTCAATTAAATCCCTCCCACATACACGCCCCCCCCTTCCCGTTTCATGGCAGCTGAAGCAACAGCAAAGCAGAAGCTGACATCCGGCCGTCCCCCGGAAAAAGGCTGTCAGGCCTGGAAGAAAAAACAAACGAAACAGACAAATAAGAAAACAAATGAAAAAGGGAGGGGAGGGAAGTCAAGGCTTGTCGGGATAAGAAGCATAAAATCTCTGGAGTAAGCGGGGCGCACGAACGTGGGACTTATCAACCCATTCCGTGTGAGAGGGGGGGAAATGTTTCCAAGCCACAAGGTATTGGATGCGATTACGGTGCCTACGGGAATCAAGAATGTCACGAATTTCAAAATGATGTTCTCCATCCACAAGTAAGGGAGCAGGCGGAGGGTCATCCGTGGGCCTGAGGTTGGATACCCGAACTGGTTTGATGAGGTTAATGTGGAACACCGGGTGGATACGGTTCAGATGCTTGGGCAATTGCAAACGAACCGAAACAGGATTGATAACTTTAACAATTGGGAAAGGGCCAACATACTTGGGACCCAATTTCTTCGATTTTTGTGTAGTATGCAAGAATTTCGTGGACAAATACACTAAATCTCCAACGTGGTAATCATAGGGCTGAGAGCGTTTCTTATCAGCCTGCTTCTTATGAGCCTTATGGGCAGCGTCCAAGGTGGAAAGAGTCAGGGGCCAAAGGCGACTGAGACGTTCGCTCCAGTCTGCAACGGAAGGAACCTGAGGTTGGGCCGTAGGCAGTTCGGGAATAGGAACAAAATCCTGGCCGTAAACGACCCGGAAAGGGGTGAAGCCCGTACCGGAGTGAACCGAATTGTTATAGGCCACTTCAGCATGTGGTAACAAGTCAACCCAATCGTCCTGTTGATAATTGATGAAACAACGTAAATACTGTTCAAGGACGGAATTAGTACGTTCACAGCCGCCATTAGTCTGAGGATGGTAGGCGGAGCTAAGGCCTTGGGTGGAACCAATGCGTGCAAGGAACTCCTTCCAAAATTTAGATGTGAATTGGACTCCACGATCGGAGATAATACGGTCGGGAACCCCATGCAACCGGTAGATGTGGGAAAGAAACAATTTAGCCAACGCCTTGGCGGAAGGAATTTTGTGGCAAGGGACGAAATGAACTTGCTTGGAAAACAAATCAGTGACTACCCAGACGACGGTGTGGCCCTGGCTCTCGGGGAGCTCAACAATAAAGTCCATAGAAATCTCCTTCCAAGGTGCAACTGGGCGGGCAACAGACTGTAGAAGTCCCTGCGGTTTCCCCGGCGGCTTTTTGGTGGCCGCGCAAACTGGGCAACTGGCCACATAAAGTTCAATGTCCTTTTTTAAAGAAGGCCACCAGAATTGTCTCTTCAGGAGGTGCAAAGTCTTGACGAACCCAAAATGACCCGCCATCCTGGAGTCATGAGCGCGACGAAGGACGACAAGTCGTAGGGAAGCGGGGACGTATAATTTAGCACCAATCCACGGCAGATCGTCCCTCATGGTGCACTCGTCCCGATGGGTCAGGAACCAGTCGTCCCGATGAAGAGCCGCTTTGAGGTCAGAAAGTAGATCGTGAGGCACTACCTCCTGAGCTTTGGTCTGTTGACGTGTGAGTACCGGAGCTGCCAAGAGCGGTTGGACGATACTCAGTTTGGAACAATTATACTGAGGTAATCGGGACAAAGCATCGGCCATGAAGTTCTTTCCGCCCGGGATATACTTGAGAGTGAAATTGAAACGGTTAAAATATTGGGCCCACCGCATCTGTTTGGGGGAGAGACGACGAGGTGTGCGTAACGCTTCCAAGTTCTTGTGGTCAGTCCACACTTCAAATGGGTGTTTAGAGCCTTCGAGGAAATGGCGCCAAGTAGCGAGGGCCCAACGGACCGCAAAAGCCTCCTTCTCCCAAACCGCCCAGCGCCGCTCTGTGTCAGTGAGTTTACGTGAGGTGTACGCGCAAGGCTGTAAGTTACCTTGGTCATTGGCTTGTAGCAGAACGGCCCCAACAGCGACATCACTGGCATCCGCCTGGACGACGAAAGGCTGGTTGAGATCAGGATGTTTAAGAACTGGTTCAGCGGCAAAAAGGCGTTTAAGTTTTTCGAATGCCGCCTGGCATTCCATGGTCCAGTCCAAAGGCTTATTGGGTTTAGGCTTCGGGTCGCCTTTAGTCTTGAGTAAATTAGTGATAGGGAGAGCAATGTTGGCAAAAGAGGGAATAAATTGACGGTAGAAATTAGCGAAACCCAAAAATTTTTGCAACTGTTTACGAGTTTTGGGAGCGTCCCACTCAGTGACCGCCTTCACTTTTTCAGGGTCCATTTCAACGCCATCCGAGGAGATACGGTAGCCCAGATAGTCAATAGTCGTTTGGTGAAACTCACACTTAGACAATTTGGCATATAGGTTGGCAGCACGGAGTTTTTTCAAGACAGTGCGCACCAGATTGACGTGGTGGTCGTAAGAGCGAGTATAAATGAGGATATCGTCCAGATAGACGATAACGCCCTTATAGAGATGATCGTGGAGGATCTCATTAATGAATTGCATGAACACAGCAGGAGCCCCCTGTAGGCCAAAAGGCATAACTCGGAACTGGAAACAACCAAGAGGGCAGTTGAATGCGGTCTTCCATTCGTCCCCTTCCTTAATGCGTACTCTATAGTAAGCTTCCCGCAGGTCCAATTTTGTGAAGATGCGGCCCTTCCCCAGTTGCACTAACAAGTCCTTCATCAATGGTAGTGGGTAGAGGTTTTGAGTACAGATTGCGTTAAGGTTGCGAAAGTCACAGCACAAACGAAGAGACCCATCTTTCTTTTCACGAAATAGGACAGGGGCAGCCACTTTGGGTCGAGCCGGTTCAATGAACCCACGTTTCAAATTTTTGTCAATGAAAGAACGCATCTCCTCCATTTCCCTGGGTGACATGGAGTAAATGCGGGGTTTTGGGAGTTTGACCCCGGGTAAAATGTCAATGGAGCAATCAGTAGGCCTGTGGGGGGGTAGAATGTCCGAAGATTGCTCGCTGAAGACGTCCCTAAGATCCAAATATTCTTTCGGGATTTTTTCCTCTCCTGCAATCCTCTCCTGCCCTCTAGCGGCTACTTCAGGAACGTCAGTGACTTCAGGTTGGTCCGGAGAGCCCTCCCCCACTGGAGGCACCTTCGAGCGAACACGCAAGCGGCCTGTCCGCCAATTTATGTGAGGGTTCCACTTCCGGAGCCATGGGATGCCCAAAATGAGTGGTCTGTCCATGCCAGGCGCGACCACAAAAGAGATTAATTCAGTATGGGTACCCATTTTCATTTCCAAAGGCTCAGTAAAAAAATGGGCGGGCCCCCCCCCGCAATCGAGCCATCTATTTGGCAAAACACAATCGGGGTTTTCAAAGTGCGCAATTTGATGCCCAATTTTTCTACCATGGCGGGATTGATCATGGATCGGGAACAGCCAGAATCAAGTAACGCTAGGAGGGTGGCAGGGGTCCCCTCAGGAGGAACTTTTAATTCAATAGGGATGAGAAGGGGCCCCTTGTTTGAACTCACCCAGCGAGGCGATGTGTCGTCATCAGAGTCCTCAGAAGAAGAGGAGTTAGCATCTGCGTCACCCTTTAATGGCTGGGCAAAAGGAGGGGGGTTGGTTTCCCCAGCGAACGCTGTCTCCTTCTTCTTCTTGTCAGAGCCTCTGGCAGGCTTGTCATCACGTCTGGGAGGGGGTTGGGCAGAGAGAGGCAGTTTAGCCCGACATTCGGGGGCGGTGTGCCCAAGCTTGCCACAACGAAAGCATGTTAACGGTCTGGAGGAGCCAGAAGGGGGCCCTCTTGCGTCGCCTCGTCGTTTGGAGAACGATTGCGGAGTAGGAGGGGGGAGGGACCGGGCAGCCCTCTCCTTCCGCTTCCTTCTTTCTTCAGTGGCATAACGCAGACGGATTAAGTCAAGCTCGGCGTCTGCAGCATGCTCAAACCACGTGATTAAGCGTCTTGGCAGGTTACGATTGACACATTGTTGATAAATGTCTGCGTTCAACCCTTCGGCAAATCTGTCCAGAAGGGCGTCCTCCCCCCATCCTCTCATGTATTGTGAGAGACACTGAAATTCCTGGATGTATTGGGCGACAGGTCTATCGTCTTGGTCGAAGGTTAAAAACTTCAATTTGTTCCGCTTCTCAGTTAATGGGTCATCAAAACGTTGACGGAAAGCCTCCATAAAACGGTTTGAAATTCCCCAAGAGGGGAGACCCAGACATGTGCAAAGCAGTCGACCACGTAGCCGCTTCACCATCCAAAGATAAAAGAATCATTCTGACCCTTAAAGTGTCAGATTCAAAGTCCCGGCCATAAATTTCCATGTAGTTAAACACTTGCATAAGAAAGGAGGGAAGGCTAGTAGAATCCCCCTTAAAACGTACAGGCAAGGGAGGGATTTTAGCCATTCGATGTCTTCGGGGGGGAGGCTGGGGGGGAGGTCCTCTTTGATCAGCGAAACCTCTAGCCGCAGGGGGAGACACGGGCCGAGGGGGGGGGGAGAATCCTGGCGTGGGTAACGTTGCCAGTTTCTCCAGTCTCTTTCCTCCTCCCCCCTTCTCTCTTCCAAAAATGTTTGACCCCAATAATCAGGTAATTCACTCCGCTGGGGTTTTCTCATCGGGCCCCGGTGCTGATAGCCTCTCCATTCTCCTTCATCGCCCCCTCTGCTTTCCCCACAGTACCTTTGGCTCCAATAGTCAGGGACTTCACTCGCCTGAGGTTTTCTCACAGCACCTGGCTCCAGCGAAGTTTGTGGAGGTGGTCTTTGGGTGAGCCCAGCATTCCAGCTTGTCTCAATCTCTCTTTGCCCCGCGGAAATTGACCAACGGGGTGGGGGGGAAGGTTCAGGCTGACTGGAAATTTGCAGTTGAAATAAATCTTCGTGCAAAGGTCGGTCAGACGAGCTGGGCTGGTGTAAAGAAAGGTCGGGAGGTCCTAGTTCACTGGAATCCCCTCCAGTTGCGCCCTCCTCCTCTCTGGTCGGAGAAGACATTCTTTCCCTTCTCGGTAGACGTAAATCTCCTGGAAAGGGATATTATTCAGATCTTGCTTCTTGTCAGGGCCCACTCCACTCCATAATTAGGAAAGAAGACTAAGAGACTCCATGGGTTGGAAATCCAAAGTACTTTTACTAATTATAAATGGTAAGCGAGCAGTAGTGAAGCAAGATCTGAATAATATGGCGCGAAAGCAATTGATATATAGGGAAACCCGTTCCCCCCCCTAGGATCAAAGCTCCAGTCCAATCATAAGTCCTTCAAATGTCAGGTGTGAGATAACTTCAAACAGACAGGCCAAAGATGGAATGTGTAGGCCGTTGATGCAGGCGGGAAACACGTACGCATGCGTACTCCCAACGACTGGTACATCCTAGAACCTTCCTCCAGCACGTCAATTAAATCCCTCCCACATACACGCCCCCCCCTTCCCGTTTCATGGCAGCTGAAGCAACAGCAAAGCAGAAGCTGACAGGGGGTGATTGAAAGTGATAATTACATAGAGACTTAAAAAGGAACACAAAGAAATTTCTTTCCCTGAAATAGTGGGAGGCTGCACGCCTTTCCCCTATTTCTGTGTCAGTTATGTTCACAGTGAATGCTGTTCTGTATACATATGTTTTATTGCTATCTAAAGCACCTGTGTTACCTGCTTAAAAACCCAGGTTTTATCTTCAGCATCTCCAGATCAAATTGGAAAACCTCCTCAAAGAGACCAATGATCTGATTCAGTATAAGGCAGGTATTTATGTTCCTACTGATAGTTTTTCAAATATGTCACCATAATGAGGAAAGAGAAATACTGCACTGGATGCAAAAAGAAGTAGAGTTGAATATAAGGCTCTTCACAAGCAATAAAAGAAAGAGACTATGATTTTGGTCATGGTCATCACGGGGGCTATTTTTACATTCTTTTTGACAATGAAGAGAACATTAATGAAACCAGGCTGAAACTAGACATTTAAGCTCTCAGATTGCTGCAATACCCTTCTCCACTTTTAACTTTTACAACCTGGAAAATGTGCTCACATTTCTCTGGTACATACTTTTTTTTAATATAGCACAACACATCCATCTGCAGGTTAGAGAGTCACATTTTTTACTTTCTAAAAATATTCTAAAAATGATCACTTGGAAAGATTCCTCATCTTGCTTCTTGGGCTTCTAATGTTTCTCTCATCCAGAATGTTTCTCCCCCAACACAAGGTTCACACAAGTTACATTCAAACAATGGCTCTTATTCCAAATAAGGGAACTTGTTTCAGACTTCCTTGAAGCTGCCTTGTTCTGGCTGGTTTATGTTAGTGAGACAAGACTAAACAGACCTTCATATTTTCAGTATTAACCACTAAAAGTGAAAAGTTGCTTGTTTGTTTCCAGAGGGAGGGAAAGAAATAGGGAGGAAAGTGGAAAAGTTTTATTTTCCCAGAAGTATTTTCTGGACCTTACAATACTATATCACTCAGCCTATCAAGTTTCACCATAAAAGAAACAGATTTAATTTGGCAAAAATAAGGAAGGGGGGGGATAAGATGATCTCATTCTGATAGTTGTCTAAAATTCCCTCATTTCCTCCTCCATTTTATCAGATGCAAGCTCACAGGGGCTACTGGCTCTACAGACAGCCACATTATCCTGTTAGATAAGGCTACAACATGAGTTTGCCTACTACAACAAACCTGCAGATTAATTTGTCATAAACACAGAATAAAAATACTCTCACTGGTCCATTTTAGCTAAAGAAATGCAAAAAGTTTGCATGGTCTAGCACTTACTTCATCAGTTGAAAGCAGTAAACAGCCTTGTAAAATAGAAACAGTTTATATGTTACATTTAGAGGAGCTTCAAGATTCATTTATTTTTCTACTACAAACAGAAATAGTCATTCTGCTCACAGATGGAGACAAGATCATTCAACTTGTATTCTTCTGAAAACTTTTACATTTGTACCTCCTGAATTGATATATCATTTTTCCCAAGTTGATGCCATTCAGATATTTTGAACGGCAACTCCTCTGTTCTCTCCCTCATGCTCAATTCTCAGTACAACAGATTCAACAAAATCTGATGATGTTCAAGGGAGCCCCATGTAGAGCATGTTACCATAGTCTAATCTAGAGGTTACAAAGGTGTGACCATACCTCCCAGTTCAACTACAGGCGCACCTGCCACACCACCCAAAGTGTGCAAACGCCTCCTAGACATGGTTGCCAACTGCTCTTCAAGCAGGAGCTGTGAGTTCAGGAGGACGCCTAATTTAAACACTTGGCACGTTTGGGGCAATGCAACCTATCCAGAACAATAGCAATAGCAGTTAGACTTATATACCGCTTCATAGGGCTTTCAGCCCTCGCTAAGCGGTTTATAGAGTCAGCATATTGCCCCCAACAATCCGGGTCCTTATTTTACCCACCTCGGAAGGATTGAAGGCTGAGTCAACCCTGAGCCGGTGAGATTTGAACAGCCGAACTACAGAACTGCAGTCAGCTGAAGTAGCCTGCAGTGCTGCATTTAACCACTGTGCCACCTCGGCTCTATCTCTTTCAAGAGATGAAAAACCATGTCTGGGGGGGGGGGGGCAAATACCCACAGCCACTCCATCTTATTAAGGTTGAGTTAGAGCCCATTTTTTCCCATCCAGTCTCCAATTGCCTCCAAGACACTGGAGTACGATTTCTGCAGCATCACTCAAGGGGCTTGGGATAGAGATATAAAGCTGGGTGTCACTTGCATACTGATGATATCTCAGTCCAAACAAATGGATCATCTCACCCAGTGGCCTCAGATAAACGTTAAAAGAAAGGGAGGGAGAACAGAATCCTGGGGCACTCCCTAAAGTAGGGGTAACAGGCTAGACCTCTCTTTCTCTATCAACACCGACTGGAACTGGTCCTGGAGGAAGTAGGGGAACCAGCATAATACAATACTGCCCAAATTTCTGCATTATTGTGGGTGTTCCTGTGTTTAATTAATATTTTGGGGGATGTAGCCACCAAACCAACACCTAAATAAAAACAAGATTTTCCCCCATGGCAAAGTTATAGATGAACACAATGCAAATAGCAAAAGATATGTGACTATAGTCTAAATAGTCCCAATTTAGTTAATTAATTATATGTGGAAAAGATGTGCTGTTCTTTTTCCAGTTCATCATTTTCTACTTTGAAAAGATAATGATTTACATCAAAGTATAATCTAAATAGATGACAGTTGTAAATTATCTTTGCCTCCTCTGAATAAAATATAATCGTTCAATGTTGTTTTCCTTGACCTTACAGACCAGAGTTTATGAATTCCAGTAAAATTATGGGTGGCCAATGAATTCCTGTGTGGTACAATAAATAGGTTGCTGTTTGAAACCAATGTCTACAATTAGACTACATATAGTATTATTCAGCAGGCTTACTTCATGTCATAAATTAAGATTTAATCCTAAATAATGTTGGGGTGATTCAGACCAACCAAGTATCAAAATTTGAGAATTATCTGAGTTCAACCTAATCAAGGTAGGTAGGTAGGTGTTTGTGTGTGCATGTGAGAGGGGGGGGGAGGGAGGAAAGAAAGGAAGGGAAGAAAGAAAGAAAGGAAAAGCAAAGCAAAAAAAATAATTTTGTAACAGGATGAAAAGCAAAACCAAATTTGGCAGCAGAAACAGAAACAGAAGAAACAGAATCAAGATTTTTAAAAGATAGCATATAAAAGGCTTCTTGTCAGATATGTTCATTTATTTTCTAAAGAAGGTACATTTTATTGTATTGTATTGTATATCCTAAATGTCTCTCTTATTAAAACCACTAAGGTTTTAGCATATTCTCTCAATTGTTCAGGAAGAGCTCAGCCTTAGAACTAAAAGTTTTAATTGCAGAAGACAAGATCTGAGTGCATATATCACTTCTCAACTAACATGAGAATGTCCACTGGCATTCTTTTCTGACATTGGGATAGTAAAAAAGCACACCAAAGGGAGCACAGAATGGCATTATATAGTATACTACCTTCCTGTTCTTAGACAAAGCTCCAAAGTAACCACTGGTCCAGCCCTGGATCAGGTAAAGATCCATTCTTGGACATGTTTCTGGTTAGAATAAAAATACAAAATAAATGTAAGCATTCCAAAGCTACGATGAAGAGGAAGCCAAGCAGTGAAAACACTGCTACTCTCCTGTATCCTTCTAGCCTTGTGATGGAAAGATTGAAAATGGAATACTGGTGATCTTTGCAACATGAAGTAAGATTGCCTTAACCAAATCTTTTACCATGTATAGTAAATCAGTATATTCATAGATTGGCAGCTCTTTTAAAATGGCACTAAATCAACAAAAGGAATAAAAATGTCTCAGACTAAAACTATTTTTAAAGGTACTTTAAAAAGTCAGTTGAACAATAAATCACAACCTGTGAGGAATATGCAAATATATTTCTCAAAGCGTGGGAAAAAATATTTTATTCTAATTTTTAAAGGATTCATTTTGTATGAGAGAGATCTTTTGTATTTTGTTATCCACTTAATTATTCATGGTCCAAAGATCTATTGTTAGCATTGGCAGTTAGTCTTATGTGTCATCAATCAGTATTGATTCTTAGAGACCACATAGATAGATTTCTTCTATAACATCTTCCCCCAATTGTAACTTTCAGGTCTACAAATGATGCACCTATTGCAACAGAGACTACCCACCTTGCGCTGCCATCCTCTTCTTCTTTTTCCTTCTACCTTTCCAGCATTAAAGCCTTCTCTAGAAAGCTAGAAGTTCATATAATGTGTCCAAAATAGGATAATTTATTCCTCCAATGAGCACTCTGAGTTGATTTGTTTGGTTTTTGGCTGTCCACAGTATTCTCAGGAGTCTTCTTCAACACCAAATTTCAAAAGCATCAATATTCTTCCTAAATTGCTTCTTTAAAGACCTATTTCTCTTCCATGGAGTGTTACAGGGGATATCATTGCTTGCATTCTTCTATTCTTTATAAATGTAGACTCATCATAGCAATATCTTTTTCAATATGTTCATTGCTGTTCTACCAAATGCTAGTATAAAGAGATTACTTGTTCCTTTACTGTTGATGGTTGATCCTAAACCTAGTTTTCTATCACTTCAATATTTTCATTACAAATTCTAAGGTTGGTTGTTGTACCTCTTGCAATTAATTTTTTTTACTATGTTCCTTGTAGATCCTTTGCATTTTTGGCTATTGGAGTAGGACATAAGCATAGCTTGGATTATTGGTGTTTTTTATCTCCAGTTTTAAAACCATAATTATCTTCTTTTAAGTCAGTTTCTCTTAATGTGTATTCAGTATATAGGTTGAATAAATAAGATGAGACTATCCAACCTTGTATCACTCCTTTGTGAACCTCAGATCAGATTTGGCCGTGTTCTGTATGCAGGTTTCCTGATCTACAGTATATACAAGTAGTATTTGATTTATAACCATTTGTTTAATGACTGTTCAAAGTTATAATGAGACTGAAAAAGTGACTTATGATCATTTTTCACATTTATGACTGTTGCAGCATTCCCATGGTCGTATGATCAAAATTCAGATGCTTGGCAACTGGCATGTTGCAGTGCCCCAGGATCACCTTTTGTGACCTTCTGACAAACAAAGTCAGTGGGCAAGCCAGATTCACTTAACAACTACTGCACTAAAACTGTGGCAAGAGAGAAAATAAAATGGGGCAAAACTCACTCAACAACTATCTTGGTTAACAATGGAAATTTTGGGTACATATTTGGTCATAAGTCCAAGATAGTGGTATAGGTTTCTCATGACGACAATGAAATTCTCTGAGATTCCCATTTTTTAAAGCACATTTCACAGCTTGACATGGTTGATGCAATCAAACCTCTTTTAATAATCAATGAAGTACAAACTTATTTCTTTTTTGTATTCTTTGACTTTCTCAATTTTTGAGAAAGGCATCAGTAATAATGCCTTCTGTTCAATGATTTTATATTTTCTACCCATATAGTTTTCCTGATAAAAAAAATACAGGGATGGTTTACCACTGTCTTCTCCCATGCAATAGGAATTGTTGCCTTTATTGCCATTGTTATTAAAGTCATCATCTGTCTTCAGCATCTTCCTGTATCTCTGTTGCCATATAAAGGTACCTGCTTGCTTTAGATGGACAACTAGGATGAACTTCATGCATTGGTGACTCTACTGTGAGTATCTACCCTTGGCATTCACTCCCAATGTTCTTTGTTCATCCCATCCAGGAACATTCCCACCACCACAATGAGCAGGAAGTGGGGTGTAATATTATCCATACCCTTCAAAATTTTCTTTATTTTATTCATTTCTCCTAACAGTAGTTCACTGCTGGACAAATGGTGTTCTTAGCAGTATCTAAATGAAACCAGAGTGACATCTAGTGACAGCACTGTGAATGTCAGTGTTAAAACAGCCAATTGGGACTCTCCCATTAATTTCACCTTATGGAGAAATGGCAGGCAAACAAATCTGCATCTGTAGTCAAGCTGGAACACTGACAGTTGACGTATGTGGTTGGGGAGGCATCTTTTTACAAGTTTTCTTCTGGTGAAATTAAGTCATATTTAGTTCTTACATTGACACTGGATCACCTTCTTCATAATGCCACAGCACCAAAAAATAATAGCAGTAAACATCTCAGTTTTTCCTCTACCTAACTGCTTCACCAACAGTCTGCTGCCTAACAGATGACCTGATGCTATTTTGAACATCCCAGATGAATTAGCAGCAGTTTTCAAATGAAAAGACCATCAGTCGATGCTTGGCAAAAGATATGGGGAGTTGTAGTTGATCCATATCCATAAGTTTTGATTTCCCTAAGACCTTGTGTTAAATCATGAAGAATGTTTCAATCTATTCATGACAGGAGAAGCATGAATTTGACATTAAAATACTACTGCTTATTTCCACAAAATAAAGTTATCTTTCCACAAAATAATAATTAAAATATGAACAAGACCTGTGTAATGATGGTTAAAAGAAGTAATTGCATTTTCATCTCTTTTTATTAGATGTGTAACTTAACTTTCTCCATTTTTTTTCCTCACACATCTTAACAGATTGCTTATACAAAGGAACAGTGACTCACCAATGATTAGTAAGCACCACAAATGAGTTGGACATAGACCTCTCTTTCCCATCTTTATTCATACTTTACGTGCTCAGAGTATCCAGAAGCTTCAGCTGTTGCAGAGTGCAGCTGCTCAGGCAGTTCTTGGGGGCCCTAGGACAGCCCATGTTATACTACTCTTCCATGAGCTGCACTGGTTGCCAGTTTGCTTCTGAGTCCAATTCAAGGTGTTGGCTATCACCTATTAAGCCCTTCATGGCATGGGTCCAGGTCATTCCATTGGGATGACCCTGTCCCACTTGCTCCAGCAGAAGAGGCATGCTGTGGACTGGGTCAATCAAAGAATTTTGGCTGATAGGGTCCAGGAAGAGAGACTCTTCTGCCATGGCACTTACTCTGTGGAACGTATTTCCCCCTCAAGGGCAGATCCTTCTGGCCTTCCGAAATGGCTTGAATATCTGATTCTGCCAGCTGGCTTATGGCCCCAATAGGCAGTGGCATCTTGGGGGTGGTTAATGGATTAGTCAGACCTCACCTCCTCCCCATGCTCTCTTTGCTCCCTTCCTTTCCATCTTGGTTAACTGAATTTTAACTGAAATTTAAATTATGGGTCTTATTTATTGTTTTAATGTTTATATGTAATTTTAATTGTATAACTGTAATCTTCTTGCAGTTGCCTCAGAAAGATGGGCAGCACAAAGATTTAATAATTAAATAATTACAAATGAATACTTTATCCACGAGTCTAATCTCTGCATACAAGAGTTAGAATATAGAAAGTGATTCCATGATTGCTGGTTAGCAATTTGCTTGGCTGTGTCAGAATAGTATATTTTGCTTATCTGTCAAAACAAGAACTCTATAAAGGGGGGAAAATAAAATGAGAAACAAAAGAAAAAAGTACATGAAATGTTGCACTTAACTGGCACGGAAAAATATGGAGTGAAAAGTAACCTTGTGTGGGATTTTTGTTGTAATGTTTTGTATTGCTCTATATTTATATGTAGCCCCTGAAATTACAGGGTGTCCATGATAATTCCTTTGATGCCCACAAGACTTCCTACTCATTTTATTTACAATTTAAAGATTTTTTTTAAAAAAGCTCGCTTATTATAAAGTCCTCAGAATATTTCTAAAGATATCTCTAAACAGCCATAAGCATGTTGCATAAGATTGACTATGGCACACAGCTATGTTTTGTATCTGATTAAGTCTCCCCTGTCAATGCTCTTGTGAATGGACAAACCCCTCCCAACCCACATTTTGGAAAGTATATGCTCTCAAAACTATCCATGTGACCACCAAGCCCCAATAGGTTAGGGATTCTTTCTCCAATGTCATATTTTCCTTGTAGTTACTTCTCTGCATTCTAGATACACTAATTGGTGTCACATACATTAAGCCATTTTAACAACGCAGCTTGTAATATTTGATCTGTTCATTCAGCATGCTAAGCCCCAAGTCATGGTTTACAAACCAGACACTCAAATTCATACAATATTCTAAGCCAAAACCACACATAGCTCGTGAATCCAGCCAGTAAGTTAAATGTATTTATCCTCAGAATCCCCACCAATCTAACATTACCTAACTAGTTACTAGGCTATGATTTTCCCAATTGCAATGTAGGCTGTGAAAATTGGACCATAAGAAAGGTGAGTGCCATTTTTATTTCTTTTTCAAATGTTACCAATACTTAAAAGAGATGCGAATCTTTTTGAATGGCAGAAGGGTATCAACAAATTTGTATGGGCAGGAAAGAAGCCGAGGGTAAAGATGAAAATAATGCAAGATGTACGTAAAAGAGGAGGATTGAAACTACCTAACTTAAAATTATATTATGATGCAGTGGCACTATCTGCAATTAGTGATTGGACCCATCTAACCAACGATAGAATATTGAATATTGAGGGACATGATTTGGTATATGGTTGGCATGCTTACTTGTTATTTAACAAAAAATTGGATAAGAATTTTAAAAATCATATTTTAAGGAATGCTTTATTGTGGGTCTGGAAAAAATATCAACACAAATTAAATGATAAGTTGCCCATGTGGGCAATTCCTAGACATGCAATTGAAAACATGAATACAGAACAAAAACACGATAGAATCACTTACAGACAACTTCTCACTTCAGAAAGGGGGGTGTTACAATTAAAATCTTTAGAGGTACTAAAAGAGGAGAAGGTAGTTCAAACATGGTTCCAGTATGGCCAATTACAGGCTACGTGGAAAATAGATTAAAAAACTGGTTTTGTCAAAGTTGAGGATAATCTGTTTAAACAAATAAGAGATCAAAGCTTAATGCATATAAAGAGGATATATAATGTACTAATACAGATGGATTCGGAAACGGAATTGATTAAAGACTGTATGATAAAATGGGCTCAGAATATTGAGGAACAAATAATGCTGGACATGTGGGAAAGAATATGGGTAAGAAATGTGAAATTTACACAAGCACAAAATTTGAGAGAAAAATTTTATAAGATGTTTTATAGATGGCATTTAGATCCCAAAAAGCTCGTTTCTATGTATCCAAATGTACAGCCTAAATGTTGGAGATGTGGTTCTCTTGATGCTACATATTTTCATATATGGTGGACATGTCGAAAGGTTAAGGCATTTTGGATAAAAATGTGGTGGATCATGCAAAATATCTTCAAAAGAAGGATAAAATTCACCCCTCAGTTATTTCTACTAGGTATATGTACTGACTTTACAGCGGTAGAGACTAATTTGGTTCTGTACTTAATAACGGCAGCAAGACTGTTGGTGGCGCAATACTGGAAGAAGGAAGACGTGCCTACAACTCAAGAATGGACTTTGAAAGTTATAAACTTAGCCGAGATGGCAAAAATTTCAGCATATCTTAAAGACCACTCAAACGAGAGATATAAACGAGACTGGAAAAAATGGATTGACTATACACAAAGCAAATATGGGACTAAGAAACTCCAGATAGCCTATGCTTAAGATTAGCAATAAGTTAAACTGTTTAAAGTTTGGGTAACAGTAAGAAGCTGAGCCCAACGTAGAGATCTTATCGACTTTTTTTTTCTTTAATCTCCTTTGTTTTAAGATATTTTAAACTGTGTTTGTTAAAAAGCTATACCGTGTACGGGCTCTGGGAAGTCGGGGGGAGGGAAGGGAGGTGGGGTTTTAGGGGGAGGGGGGGAGGGGGGAAATATAATATGTGTTAGATCCTAAAGCACATGATTGCACTCGTATACTGTGGCTCTTTAATGTTAGTGTAAAAATAGGACAAGCTGAATATATTGATAGACAATAGAAATACACCGAAGGGAGGAGTAGAGCGAAAGAAGAAAGAGGGGTAGAGAGGGTGGGAGAGAGGATTGGAGGCAGGGGGAGAAGGAAGGGAGGGAATGTATTGGGAGAGAGGAGGGATAGAGGGGGAGGGGAAGTAGGAAGTAGAGGGGAATGTTGGAAGGAAGAACGAAAGTTGGAGGGGGTGAAAGAGGGTGTATGGTGGGTCAAGGTGGTATATTGGGTTTGTATTTTGGGGGGTATTGTCTATAAAAGGGAGGGCTGTGTTTATTATTCAATGTTATATGCCCCGGTTATGCACAGTATACATGTGATTGTATGGAATGAAATGGAAATAAACATTTTTCAAAACTAAAAAGAGACCAAAAAAAAAAAAAAGAAAGGTGAGTGCCAAAGAATTGAATTTGAATTCTATTCTATGGTGCTGGAGAAGACTCCTGCAAGTCCCATGGAGCCCAATTAATTAGTGCTGAAGTTAAGTGAAAATTAAAAGTTATGAAGAATATCATCAAGAAAATTCTGTGTGTATATACACACAGACATAAACACAGAGTAAGAAATATATTTTCTCATTATTTAAATGAAAGTGGCCCAAAAGTAATTTATAAAGAAGAAAGATAAATCTCAGGAGCAGATATTAAAAGACAGAATATTAATGCAAATAAATTGTCCAATGAACTTTAATTAACTTTTTCATCAGGGGTAAGGAACTGAGTTCATCTGCATTAAAATGGCACTTGCAAAATGATTGTCAAACAACATGTGCTTCCAATGCTAATTACCTCTATCAGTTTGCTATACTGTTCCCCTAGATCAGAGTTCACAGATTTCTCACAGTTTCAGCTAAACAACTTCTCAGAAGTTAATATTGGATGCAAAACTGCTCAGATTTTGGATGGAAATGTATGTGTAATACATGCACTTTATAGAATTACATTGTTTAGTTATTCTCTAAATATAGCACATAAACTCAATGCATAATTTCATGAATTTCATACGATTCAAACAGTTCTTATATGAAAAATGCTCGCAAAACTAGTAACCACAAATATATCATCATGCACAATTGTAATATTTTATGCTAAATGCACACACATACTCCAATAAGCACACCAGAAAGCCATGGCTATTTGACATATATATGTGAGCCATAACTGCATGGCAACAATAAAGCATGATCCCCTTCAAATGTTTTAAACAACAAAGTCAGTATAATTAGCTGAGTTCCAAAATATATGGAGGTTACCAGGTTGTTTCCTTTTCCATTCAAAGATGGGAGGGATAGATACCATGGTGTTTTGTGTAAGAATGTGTCTGTCAGGTGCTGCTTCATTTAATAATCAGGAAAGAAACCACTCAACTCCATTCTTGAAATTAAGTGTACTTTTACTAATTACAAACGATAAGTAGCAAGGCAAAGCTGAGTCTGGATAAATTGGCGCGAAAGCAATGAATATCATGTATAGTTCAATGACCTCCCCTTGGCACCCCAGTCCATAGTCCAATAATAATTCACCCAACTGTCAGGTGGGAGATATCTTAAAAGAGCATCATCAGGGTGGAATGCTGGACAGTTAACCTTGGCGGGGAAACTCCCTTCCTCCACATGCGCAATGAGATGGTCAGGACAGCTTCTAGAACACTCCTCCAGCACATAATGATTCCCCTCCCAAATACCATGCCCCCTCTCCCCGTTTCAATGGCAGCCGAAGCAGCAGCAAAGCAGAGGCTGACATCCGGCCCTCCTCCAGAAAAGGGCGGTCACACCTGCAGAAACGAAAAAACACAGACAAACAGACGGACAACATGACATAGAAGAGAGATAGGGGAAGGGAAAAAGGAAAATTAGCAGTCCATACAAAAATCAGGGCTTGTCAGGGTAGGTAGAGTAGAACTTGTGGAGCAGACGAGGAGCCCGAACATGGGACTTGTCAACCCATTCAGTGTGAGATGTGGGGAAATGCTTCCAAGCCACCAGGTACTGAATACGGTTCCTTCGTTTATGAGAGTCCAAAATTTCTTGGACCTCAAAATGCTGCTCTCCCTCAATCAAAAGCGGGGTAGGCAGAGGTGGAAGTGGAGTCCTCAATGAAGAAGTATGTTTGGGCTTCAGGAGGTTAACATGAAAAACAGGATAAACTCGGCTGAGATGCTTAGGTAACTGGAAGCGGACGGAAACAGGGTTGATGATTTTTATAATCAGAAACGGGCCAACATATTTTGGGCCCAACTTCTTTGACTTCTGAGTTGTTTGAAGGAACTTGGTGGACAAATAGACCCGATCACCAACCTTATAGTCATGGGGATTAGAGCGTTTCTGATCAGCATGTTTCTTTTGTGTGCGGTGTGCAGCATCCAGTGCTCGGTGCGTCAAAGGCCACACCTCCCGAAGATGATCACTCCACTCGGAGAGTGAGGACACTTGTGGCTTCTCACGAGGAATCTCTGGAATGGGCACAAAATCCTGCCTGTATACTACACAGAAAGGGGTAAAGCCCATGCTACTGTGCACTGAATTGTTGTAAGCCACTTCAGCATGAACCCCTGTAGTTGCTTACCCGTACGTGGGGCCTCCCATTCGGTGACAGCTTTGACCTTAGCTGGGTCCATTTCTATCCCCTTGTGGGAGATCCTATAGCCCAGGTAATCAACCCTTTCTTGATGAAACTCGCACTTGGACAATTTGGCATAAAGTTCTGCAGCGCGGAGTTTCTTCAGAACAGTGCGAACAAGCTTCATGTGTTCTTCACGTGTTTCCGTGTAAATAAGGATATCGTCTAAATAGACCATCATGCCTTTGTAAAGATGGTCATGCAAAACCTCATTAATTAGTTGCATGAAGATCGCTGACGCCCCCTGGAGGCCAAATGGCATCACTTGAAACTGGAAACAACCAAGGAGGCAGTTGAAGGCAGTCTTCCATTCGTCCCCCTCCTTAATTCTGACCCGATAGTATGCTTCCCGTAGATCTAATTTAGTGAAAATCTTCCCCTTCCCTAGTTGGGCCAGCATGTCCTTCATTAGTGGTAAAGGATAGAGGTTTTGGGCAGAGATGCAGTTCAAGTTTTTGAAATTCACACATAATCTGAAGGAGCCATCTTTCTTTTCTCTGAACAATACTGGCGCAGCTACCTTGGGCCTCGCTGGTTCAATGAAGCCCCTTTCCAAGTTTTTATCAATGAATTTACTCATTTCCTCCATCTCTCTAGGGGTCATTGAATATATTTGGGGTTTTGGGAGCTTCACCCCAGGTAAAATATCAATGATGCAATCTGTGGCTCTATGAGGGAGTAACTTATCAGAAGATTTTTCACTGAAAACATCTTTCAGGTCCCAATATTCCTTCGGAATTCTTTCCTCCCCCTCTATTTTCTCCTGCCCTCTGGCCGCCAGTTTGGGGACAACATCATCAGCCCCTGGAGCTTCCGTTTTCCCTTCAGGGTGTGTGGCAGACCAAATCCGCAACCACCCATCTCTCCAGTTAATGCGTGGGTTCCATCTACAGAGCCAGGGGAGTCCTAAAGTAAGGGGCCGGTCCATTCCTGGGGCTACAATAAAAGTTATCATTTCTTGGTGGGTTCCCAGCCACATTTCAATGGGTTCAGTGGAAAAATGAGCAGGACCGCCCCCCGCAATAGAGCCATCTAATTGGCAAAATGCAATAGGGATTTTCAAAGCCTTTAGTTTCAAGCCCATTCTTTCAACTATCTCAGGGCTTATAATGCACCGTGAGCAACCAGAATCTAAAAAAGCCAGAATTTTCTCTTTTGTGTGAGAAGAGGGCACTCTAAGCTCAACTGGGATAAGCATGGGTCCCGAGTGGGAATTTATCCAGTGGTCAGCATCTTCATAGTCACTGTCGTCAGACGAACTGGGACTTCCGCTCTCCCCCTCCTCTGGCTCGAAGCGTTGAGAAGTCTCCTCCCCTCTCAGAGCAGTTTCCTTTTTCTTGCCGAGAGGCTTCTCAGGTTTTTTCTCCCTCCGGGGGGGCGGAGCAGAGTGGGTCAGCTTGACTCGGCAATTCACAGCAAGGTGGCCCCTCCTTCCCACAGCGGAAGCAAGCAGATGTCTTGGGCTTGCCTGTGAAACCTCCCCTTCCTCCTTTCTGCACCTTTGGGAGGGGAGATTTAGTGGGGGGAGGGGAATCCTCAACTTCTCCCTCTTCCTTGTAATGAAGTCTAGCCAAATCAAGCTCAATATCTGCAGCGTACATGTACCAAGGCTCTAAACAGCGTGGAATTCGTCTGTTTACGCACTGCTGGTAAACATCTCTGTTTAAGACATCTGCGAATCGATCTAGCAAGGCTTCTTCAGACCATTCCCTCATATAAACCGATAATTCTTGGAATTCCTGTACATATTCAGGCACAGTCTTTTTCCCCTGTCTGAAGGTCGTAAATTTCAGCCTAGCTCGGCGCTCAGTGAGAGGGTTGTGAAAACGCCTCCTCATTGCTGCCATAAACTCATCAAAATTCCTCAGGAGAGGGGAGTCACTATTATGTTATCTGACCATCCAGTCAGCTGCTTTCTTCTCTAAAGCCATTAACACTATTCTTGCTTTAGATTCATCAGAGTCCAGATCAGGCCCATATATTTGCATATAATTCCAGACCTGAATTATAAACAACCCCAAACTGCCAGGTTCTCCTGCTCTCAGAATGTCTCTAGCTGCAGGGGGAGAGGCCAGTGCTGGGTTTTCTTGTGCACATTCCCCTTTGGCCCCCCCAGTCTCCCTTAAGCTAAGTAACGGGTACCTTCTCTCTAGTTCCTCCACCAGGTCCCTTTCTCTCGGCACTCTCTTGAGCTCTGCGTTCACCCCATGCCCTTCGAGGAGTTTCATGGCTTGGGACATTTTGTAATCTTCATCCTTAAAGCCACGCCAGTCAGCAGCTGGTTTCCTGGGCCTCCTCCTCGTGACTCCAGTTAGTGGCTCTTCAGAATCCTCTTTCTCTCCCACTACCCAATAGCAGTAGACTTATATACCGCTTCATAGGCCTTTCAGGCCTCTCTAAGCGGTTTACAGAGAGTCAGCATATTGCCCCCAACAATCTGGGTCCTCATTTTACCCACCTCGGAAGGATGGAAGGCTGAGTCAACCCTGAGCCGGTGAGATTTGAACCGCTGAACTGCTGATCTAGCAGTAGCCTGCAGTGCTGCATTTAACCACTGTGCCACCTTGGGTTGAACAGTAGGTTCCTCAACTCTCAGGTCGGCCAGCATTTCTGTCACTGATGGTGCTGCCGTTGCTCCCATTTCTTCTTCCTGGTTGCTATCGTGTAGAGACATCCTTTCTTTCTTCTGTGAGGGCACCCCCCTCAGAAGGTGTTCGCTCCGGGTTGGATGCGAGGTGAGACTCAGCTTATTGTCAGGTGCTGCTTCATTTAATAATCAGGAAAGAAACCACTCAACTCCATTCTTGAAATTAAGTGTACTTTTACTAATTACAAATGATAAGTAGCAAGGCAAAGCTGAGTCTGGATAAATTGGCGCGAAAGCAATGAATATCATGTATAGTTCAATCCCCTCCCCTTAGCACCCCAGTCCATAGTCCAATAATAATTCACCCAACTGTCAGGTGGGAGATATCTTCAAAAACATCATCCGGGTGGAATGCTGGACAGTTAGCCTTGGTGGGAAACTCCCTTTCTCCACATGCGCAAAGAGATGGTCAGGACAGCTTCTAGAACACTCCTCCAGCACATAATGATTCCCCTTCCAAATACCATGCCCCCCTCCCCGTTTCAATGGCAGCCGAAGCAGCAGCAAAGCAGAGGCTGACATCGCCACAGGATTAGCAACCTAAAGGTTTCCAGATGTTTTGGATTTCAATTCCCTTTACCTGTACTCCATATAGACCAGGCCTGTCAAACTGGCGGCCTGTGGGCTGGATGTGTCACCTGCAGACCATGCCCACCCTGGCTCTGCAAAGGCAAAAAATGTTATGATACATCACAATACATCACGTGACATGATTGAGTTTGACACTTGTGATCTATTGAATACATTGTTACCATCACAGTTCAATGGACAACATAACAACACAGTGATAGAACATATCACAGGTATATTCCTTTGTCTCTCTATATAAAAAGATTTGGTAGAGAACAACAAGCTAGATAAAATTAAAAAAACAAGTGTACAATGTCCTTTGTTCCCAATTTAAATGCTTTTATTTTGACTCTGAATCACTATCTACAGAGAGCTGCATAAACACATCATTTTTGAAGACATACTTTAAATACAGAGATTGAAAACTAATGCACATGATGTCCACAGAAATGACCACTGAATAAAAATAGTTCTTTTCTAAAATAGACAACATAATTATGAAAAATTAAATTGTCAGATCATTGAAGTATTTCACATTAGGTGCAAGTAGTACCTGGAGGCAGTAGTGCTATGGTAACAAGGTGAGTGATGTATTAATCATACCTTGAAAGGCCAAGGCATAGTGCTTACACCAAACAGTAGAAGTAAGAGTAGGGAAAAGCATTTGTGTATGATATTCTGACCAGATGGCAGCACTCAAAAGAATGTAAGCATTTTCTGTACTAAATCAAAGTTCAGCATCCAGTTTCCCCAATGACTAACCTGGAAAGTAGGGCACAAGAACAACAGCAAAATCTTCTAGCTTTTCAATCTAGAAAATGAAATCCAGAGATACAAGCTTTTGACTTGGGAGTATATAGCTGTCATGTCTAGCAATCATTGACAGATTTGTGTAAAAATTCTGAAAAAACAGGAGTACCAAAATATTTTTCAAGTTAAATAGGTACAGCTGTTTTCCTAGACAGGATCTTTGAAGATTGGGCTCAGATCTTTGGGGTTTAAGACTTTAAGAAGAAAAATAGGAAAGACAGTAATATTTCAGAGACATGCACAACAAGGATTTCAACAAGACTGACTTAATTAGTGTTAAAGAAGTCCTATTAGTGTAAAAAAAAGTATCAAATAATAATATCTATTCTCTCTCTCCATACTCATATAATATTCCAAATATAATATTCCAATAGTATACAAAAGCTGAGAATAATAACAAAAATTATTCTATCTTCTGGGTTTTAATTTTTAGCGCCCTGCATGAACAATGGCATGTGTCTGTGGAAGTTGTGGTCCATTAGATTGTTTATCCCTCAGATAAATGGACAACAGAAATCTTATATTTAGAAGTGCAATATTGAAAAAAAAATGGAGCAACATGTTGACTTTCCAATGTGAGAAGTGACTGATCTAGATTCATCTCTTTATTCTGTTGATATTTTAATGAGGTTTTTTATTTTATTAGATATCTTAACTGGCTCACCAATGCAACATTAAACCATACTTATCTGATTCAGATAAGGCAAATCTGATTTTGTAACTGTTCACAGAGAAGTACATTTCTACTTTCTGTTCCTTCTGCATTTCATTTCCCTCTTTTTTTATTTTCCCACACCAGAAATGATAGCTGACTATATGCTTGTTTTTTTAGGGATATACGGAATATTAGGGATATTTTGACTCATATACAATCTTCTGATCAGAGACAGCCAGAACCTTTAATACTGATAAGGCACAGTAGGTTTTCCCCATGATATTGCCATATCAGCTAATTGCATATTATATAATATATATTATATATTATATAATATATTGCATATATTATAAGATGTGCATCTAAAAATACTTTGACAGACAGCTGTAGAAATGTAACTTATGAAGCAGTCCTCAAGAAACAAAACAATTACAAAATTTGAAACTGAAGAATCAGTTGTTCATTCTAGTGTCAACCCCTATTGCAAAATATTTTTAGTGGAAAGACAGATCTATGTCAAATTTCAGAATTTCTTTTTCCAAAACTGTAAACTGTTCTCTGTGTAAAATACTTTCTTTTTAAAATTTAAACATTGTTATTATTTAGCAATATTAATGTTGTTTTCCCAACATGTAGATCAAAGAACCACATTACTAATGCAAATGAGTCAGTACATACAACTTTCTTGGATGCTTTGATTTTAACAGTGAACTGAAATAGTGAAATGATGAGCCTCTATATTACTTTGCTTAAATATAGCTTTTTTTAAAAGTAGTTTCGGTTTAGGATTGTTTCTTCACTCCCAATTATCACTGATCTGTAGGTGAGGAGAATTGCAGTTATTTTTCTGAGTTTGTCAGACCAACAATACTTATCCATACCTTGGTTACTAACCTAGTTACTAACTCCTGCAATGCATGATATGTGAAGCTACCCTTGAAAGGTGTCTGGAAATTGAAGAGATGCAAAAGAGGCAGCCCATTCACTAAATGATAGGGTCACATATTTCCTGAATTGAAATATTTGCACTAGCTGCCAATTGGCTACAATTTAATGTTGGCATTAATCTTGACATTTAAAGCACTTACAGTAATAGTTTAGTAATTGTCCATCCAAGCAATCCCCAGTATTGAACTTACCCAGTTACCCTTCTGAAGATGCCCCTGTGCCAAAGGTTGGCTATTTACATAGTATGTATGAAAAAGAATTTTCTTTTGTGTGACTACTCCCCACATAGTACTTCTCTCCACATTAAAGTGACCAGATTTTAAAATTGGTAAAGCGGGACACCATTGATGGGGGGGGGGGAGCAGGCCTTTTTCCATTTCGAAGTGCTGCCGCTTCTTCCACAGCCTCCTTCTCCCCCCCACCTCTTGGAAAGCTTTGGGCAACTCCTGGGCGGTGGGCGTCCAGGCGGGAAGAGCCGGAGGGATCGGGTTGATCTGGATTTTTTTAAAAAAAATGCCGGATTCCTTGAATGCCCGCGCGTGTGCGCAACGCAGGCCTTTTTCCATTTCAAGGCACTGCTGCTACTTCCACGGCCTCCTTCTCCCCCCCACCTCTTGGAAGTCCAGCCAGCTGCCCGCCAAGCTCTCCGCGGAGACTCACCCAGAGTTTTCACCGCGATCTGCCTGGTGAGGGGACGCAGCAGGTTGATGCAGACCAAATCCACATCCTGGTGCAGCAGGACCTCGTCTATCTGGCTGGTGTAGAAGGGGATGCTAATCTCCTTGGCCAGTTCTTCTGCCTCTTCCTGAGTGCAGCCCCAGAGCGCCTTGACCATGAAGCCCTAGTCCTTTAGAAGCAGGATGATGACCCGGGCGGTCAGGCTGGTGCCAAACATGCCCATCCCGGGCAGCATGGTTGTTACTGCTGCAGCTGCTTCTGCCTGCTTCCCTCCACCCTCACCTTTTTCCTCCCCTTCCTCCTCCTCCTCCTCGCTGCGATCTGGATGCCCGACGCGCCTTCCTTTCCTCTGCATTCGGTCCTTTCGCATGGAGCCTCAAGATTACGAGCAATGCGGGTTTGCTACGCTAAGGGCGCCTGGTCCCAACTGGGAACTGCTGCTGCTGCTGCTGCTGCTGCTGCTGCTGCTGCAGGGACCCAGCGGCACCTGATCCCTGCAGCAGTGGATGGCTCTGCTCCCGGCCGAGTCCAGCACATCTTCATCAGCAAGCAGGTTGCCTGCCCGACTTGCTGCCCCTGCCCCTCCATAGCCAGGTCATCCCAAGCAGAACTCCCCTGCCTAGCTGCGTTGCGCACACGTGCGGGCATTCAAGGAATCCGGCGTTTTTTTAAAAAAAAAATCCCGATCAACCCGATCGCTCATTTTTTTTAAAGGTTCCAGATTCTCTGCAAACACCCTACTGCATCCCGGCCATCTCCAATGCAAGGGCAGCGAAGGGCAGCCAACAAGAGGCGCGGGAGCTAGGAGCAGCCAAAGCCCCAGCAGCCGCCCCGCTTCTAATCTCCATCTGCCTGATGGAGGCTACCCGGCTGCTGGCGCTGCTGCGACTCTGCTCCGCCACCGAAGATGCCACTGCCACCCCCTCGTTGGCTCTTCCTGCCCACCACCGGCTGCACCGCGGCCGACTCTCCCCAGGCGGGCTGCAAGGCTTCGGGTGGCTCCTGGGCTGCGAGCATCCGGGCGGGAAGAGCCAGAGCGATTGGCTTGATCGGGATTCTTTTTTAAAAAAAACGTTGGATTCCTTGAATGCCCGCGCTTGTGTGCAACTCAGCTAGGCGCAGGGGAGCTCCGGGTCATGCGCGTTTGGGATGACCCGGCCACAGAGGGGCAGTGGCAGTGAGCCAGGTGGGCAGTCCGCTTGCTGTTAAAGACGCACTGGACGCAGCAGGGGCCCGCGGCCGGGAGCATAGCCATCCACTGCTGCAGGGATCGGGTGCCGCTGGGTCCCTGCGGCAGGAGCAGCAGCAGTTCCCAGTTGGGACCGGGCACCCTTAGCGTAGCAACCCCGCATTGCTCATAATCTTGCGGCTCCGCGCGAAAGGGCCAAACGCGGAGGAAAGGAAGGCACGTCAGGCATCCAGATCGCAGCGAGGAGGAGGAGGAAGGGGAGGAAAAAGGGGAGGGTGGAGGGAAAGCAGCCGGGCAGCCTCCATCGGGCAGCGAGGCGAGCTGCGTGTGAGGCCACTCGGTCAGCCTGCCCCGCGACTCCTGCTAGTGCTCGGCAGGGTGCAGCTGCCACGCAGCCTCCAGCCCTGCAGGCTGCCCTCCCGGCGCACAGCCACTAGTCTATAGAGAAAGATAGACTTGGAAAAATGAGTGAAAATGTTTGCAAGAGGAAGCCATGTGGTGGAGCGAAAAAAGGGGTGGGGCACCCTTTCTGCAAAAACCGGGACTTTTTAAAAATGCCCCAGGACGCGGGACAAATTATTAAAAACCGTGATTGTCTCACCAAAAGCGGGACGTCTGGTCACCTTACCCCACATAGTACTTAGGGAAATGGCAAAAAATACGTCTTTTTCTAAACTTTCAACCATCTGTTGAATTTACCTACATTTATTTTAACTTTTTCCAATTATATTGATTTTATTATATGCTGTTTATTATTATAAGCTGTCTTGAGTGCTTATATAAGCTAACTTTGTTTTCTTTATAAAAAATATATTGCAGAGTTTGGAGGAGTTCAAAATAAAATATTAAGCTTACCAAAGTTTTAGGTTGCCTATTTTTTGTATGGTTTTCTTTTTGAAATACCGAAAAGGGTACACCAATTTTACAATGGTTGTTGTCAAATTTCAGTAACATGATTTTGGAACAATCCAGGGGACATTTAAAAAGGGATTAACAGACTGTTGATTAAAAAAACAGTGTGAAGCAGAAGGGAAATCCATGAAAAATGATTCAGTAGAGAAAAGAACAGTACATTCAGAATTATTAAATGCCTGTTCTTATTCCAAGATTTGTAAACTATTAAAAAAAACTCTGGTAAGCAGAACAGTAGAATATGCAACTTTAATTTTAATTTCAGTGGAAATAGGGCTGAATTGTGTTAAGCCAGAATGGGGATAGGTGTACTCACAGTCAATTATATTCATGACTATTGCTGATGATGAAAAACAATCATTCACTAACCTCCTACCTACATTTATTATAATGAATCACTTTGGGGCAATACTAAATTAGCAATTCAAGAGTAGTAGCAATTAATTAAAGTCTATATCAGTCTTCTGAATGTTTTCTTCAAAAGAAAAAAGAAAAGAATACATTTTGACTACGTTTTAAAACCAGTCTTCCCCCAATCATAGGAAGACAACAATAATATAAAACAAGAAAGGCCATAATTTGGCCACAGAAAGCAAGAAAAAAAGAGGTACAAAGAAAAAATCCTCCAAAGTTTTCTTATGTTTCCTACAGACAGAGAATGCATTAGAATGTAAAGTCAGTGTTTTAGGTTATAGTGCAAGATTCCAAATCATAATTTCTCCCTAGGACTCAAGTAAACAAATAGCTGTTTGGTAATTTGTTCTCAAAAGCTGAAGTCATTGATATACTGATCTTATAAGAATGACCTCTTAACTGTATCTTTTAAGTATGTTTATTACATAAAGATATGCTTTATATATAGTATAGCATTAATTCTTATACTTAATGAGAGTTGGCACGAAAGATAAAAGATATAAATGAAAAGAATCAAGTAACACAAAACTTGCTTGAGAATGAAATCTTGTTGAAAAGAAAGCTGTATTAACCTTGAACCCAGGAAAAATTAGAAATGGGACTTGAATATGATTTTGTCTTTTGCCAGAAATTTGTATGTTTTAGAAACAGACTGTCAACCTTCTTGAATACAAAGTAATAAAATGCCCTAAGGCTAAGCAAATAAGGGCAGTTCATTAGAAATAAAATCAAGGTGCACCGAGGAAAGCAATGAAATTAAGATGAAATATAAAGAAGACCAAATTAATGATGACAATACCACAACCAGTATAGAATTGACAATTAAGATACTGACATGAAATAGTAGAGAGCTTTTGCCTTTTTGGATTAATTATTAACAGCAAGGAAAACAGAGTTACCACTTGGTAGAGTTGCAATGAAGGAAAACACATTCAAATGCCTGGTGTGTCCATAGCTACAAAGATCAGAATTGTGCAGCAATGATTTTCCCTGTGAAACTCTATAGAAGTGAATGTTGGATTTTTAAGATGCTGGATAAGAAGAGTATTGACATTTTTTTAGCTTTGGTATTGGAGGAGACTCCTGAGAATATCATGAATAGCCAGGAAAGCAAACAAATGAACAAATCATTCGAAGTACAAACTATTGTATTTTGGACATTTTGTGCAAGGTTCTGGAGAAGTCTTCAATACTGGAAAATGGGGGGGGGAGACATGGATAATAAGCAGCAGAGTGGATGAACTCAATTACAGAAGGGCTGTAATGTATGTTAAACATTGTTTCAGCTGCCCAGTAAATCACTCTTCTTCAAGTTAAAATCACAATCTTTTTAAATAATGGAAAATGAATAAAAGCAGTGGAATAGATGGAACATAATAGGATATACATATAGAAAATGCACAATATCCTCCAGTAAAGCATAACAATTGCAAAATTGCTTGCATTTTGTAAAAGAAGAAGCTATCTTTGGATGAACCTATATTCTATGATTTAATCACCATAACCTATATCAAACAAAAAGAAAAAGACTGCTTCTGATCCTAGTTATGAAAATTGTGAACAATAGCCTTTCTATGAACAGAAGAAAACCTTTAATATATCCATCTGTTCACATACACATACAAAGATTAACAATAGGTATAAATATATAGATACACAAAAATATGTTTTTGTTTTGTTTTATTGAATTATTTTTTGAAATGGGATTATAATTTTGAAAGGATAGGATATTCAGGAGGAACAAGTTAACTAGTTTTGTATGTTTTGCTTCAAAAAGTATATGTTTATCATTTTAGAGGTGGGAATTTTTTTTAAAAAAACTATAAAATTGTTATAGGAAGGCAAAGGTAGAATGTTTAGTAGGTTTTGGTACTCTGGATATTAACCATGAGCTACATTTTTGATCCCCTGAATTATCTTGTTATCATGGGCTCCAGCGACGACTGAATTCTCCTCTATAGAATCAGCTCTCTGTTCTTCTGAGAGTCTGCTGTAAGAGCATAGTTAGCAACAGCAGATTTAACAACATTTTAAAAGCAGTCTTGAAATGATGGAAAACTGCAGTGGGAGGGAATGGCAAAGCCATGTATCATTGTTGGATTAGGGTAATATTCAAATCTCCACTGAGCCATGAAACTCAAGTAACCTCAAGCCAGTCACTATGGTTTAGCTTAACTTATTTCATGTGCTTGTCAGGAGGACAAAATTGCAACATATTAAATTCAGCTCTTTCAATATGTGCACCCTGAAGGCATTTTCAGTTAAACACATGCTTTACACATGACCAAACAGGCTCAAGTTTAAAGAAAGGGATTTTCCTCTGCCACATTTAGATCAGGACTTAAGAGTTACAACTCAGTTTCACAATAAAAGCAAACACCACAAATTAAAGCTAATAGCACTGCAACATTTGGTATTTTCATCAAATTATCTGCCTGGTACAAGGATCACTGTTGACACTGCAAATAAAACCATTGCAAAAACTAAAGTGAGTAGAGAAATCTCATTTGGCGATCTACTTTAGAATCATATTGTAAAATAATATGGAAAGACAAGACAATAAAATGAAAGCTTAACACCCATTCCCTTTCAGCCGGGTGCACTCATTTCCAAAAACAGTTTTTCTTGATTATCTCTGTTTTGTTCAATTGGTTTGCTCAATTTCTAAATTAACAACTTTTGCATGCAAGGGACTAATTATTAAGAACTGTCTTCCCTCACTTTCCACTCTGGGTCTTAAAGCTGTTTATTAGACATGCACTGATTCAGATCCAAAGGCAAAATAATGTTTTGGTGAAAACATATCTACAATTCTTCAGAATAGTTAGCCATGCCATGTCATCTCAGGGAAAAAAAAACATTTGGAACATAAACAATTGAATGTGGGTCTACAGAATTAGCTTTAATTAAGGTGGATCAACTCAAACCTTTAAAGTTATGATCGTGAAGTTATTTTGTCACAATTACATTGTGCTTACTTACTACCAAAACATATTATGTGTGAAGCAGTGGTGGGATTCAAATTTTTTTACTACCGGGGCGTGGGCATGGCTTGGTGGGTGTGGCGTGGCGTGGCTTGGTGGGTGTGGCATGGCAGAGGAAAGATACTGTAAAATCTCCATTCCCATCCCACTCCAGGGGAAGATTACTGCAAAATTCAGCTGGGATTCGGGAGGCAGAAAATAAATGGGGGCAGGGCTAGTCAGAGGTGGTATTTACCAGTTCTCCAAACTACATAAAATTTACCCTACTGGTTCTCCAGAACTGGTCAGAACCTGCTGAATACCACCTCTGGTGTGAACTTAATAGTTGCTGCACATTCAGAACACTGTTTTGTCTGATGCTCTATTTGAATGTCTCTTTTCTCCCATTTTTTTAAAAAATAGACCTAAATTAATCTAAACATTTTTTAAAACCTGAGGTATATTGATAATCATAATTTCCAAATCTGAATATGCTGTTCATCCAAATGTTCCAGGGCCAAACTCTTATTCAACGAATGTTAATTCCTTGAACAAGAGTTGTGCCTGGTTTTAGGTGGTGGTATAGGCCACAGATCTGTTATTTCACTGCACAAGCCAGTGTGATAATTTTCGTCTTTTGTTAACTATTATTAGCATACATGAGACTACGCCTTAGTTTAGTTTGATATTGTGTAACTGTAATGCAATGCCTAATTAGATATAGTTGGATCCTTTGTTTTCATTGGAGCAATTATCACCCCCACCAATGATAAATTAATTTTAATGTGGCATACACTGTTGTGACCATCTACCATAGCTAATTATTTTTACAATATAGTTGAACTACTGATTTTAGTTTAAAGATAAGGAACAAAATAGTGACTGAAAACAAAACACTAATAGGGATAAAAAGCTGCTTAAAATATTAAAATGTTTTAGTTAATACTGGTAGTTTAAAAAAATCTCTAAATTTTTTTAATGAAATATTCATCAATTCCAATTTTTAAAAGAAAGAACAAAAAGGTTAATATTATATATGACAATCCAAAATAAGGTCTATTTTATTCATTTGGGTTTACTTTCAGAGAGAAAAAAATATCCACCGAATTGGGACAATATATTATTATGGCACAAAGCAACTGTTTTTACCCCTATTTTAAGAGCAAATTTAAATAAGCTGAGATCGCCATTGGAGCCACATGACTTCTTTGCCAACAGATAATCATGTTTCCATTCATTTCAGAATTGGATGTTGTATCAGATCATAACCTCTGTAGCTATAAAAGGAACTTATCTATGATTCTGCTTCTTATTAAAATCAACTCCCATGTTTATGACTATTGTTAATCAAACAGATAAGAGTGTTGCCAAGGAGACTATTTTGTCCCACATTGTGTTGCTAAAGCAACATGATTAAATTAGGTACTGTGCTTTTAATCTTCACATGCATTTGTGCTGGTAGAAAAATTAAACTGTCACAGCAGTAAAGTCTATTGGATTTCTACATTTAATGCAATGGTGTAGAGTAGTCAGCCTTCCGCTCCTCTCTTTACCTGTCCATATCAGTCTTTCCCAGCTCTAGGTGTGACAAATAATTAATTATAAGTTTCATACTTCCAATACATCATAGCCTGCTCAAGCTATGCAAACCAATAAAGAAATTTAATTCTCAATATTAAATATATAATCCAAATAGTTTTTGAGAAAAACTAGGATATAAGATGCATGAAAAAATACCATCTGCCTTCCCTATTACAATCTTAAACTGGATTGGGGAAATAGGCAAAATATTATTATTATTATTATTATTATTATTATTATTATTATTATTATTATTATTATTATTATTATACAATTGTATCACAGCGGCCAGTTGTTTCGCCGGATTTGGCATTGGTTACTAGTCGGGCCCCACCCAGGGGCCTAGGACGTCGTAACGTATTTTCGTAATATGTGTGCAGATCCAAGCAGTGCGGCTTTTTGCATTTGACTGATGGTGATTTTGTCAATTTTTAACTGTTTTAAATGTAATTCCAGTGCTTTTGGTATAGCATCCAGTGTGCCAATTACCACTGGAATTATCACTGCTGGTTTGTGCCATAGTCGTTGAATTTCGATTTTTAAGTCCTGGTATTTCGCAATTTTTTCATGTTCTTTCTCGGCGACCCTGCTATCACCTGGTATTGCGATGTCTATGATTGTGACCTTATTTTTCTCAACCAGTGTGATGTCTGGTGTATTATGCGCCAGTATTTTGTCGGTTTGTATACGGAAATCCCACAAGATCTTGACTATCTGATTTTCGGTGACTTTTTCAGGCTGATGTTCCCACCAGTTTGTTGCTGTTTTAATATTAAAATTTTTGCACAAATTCCAATGGATCATTTGTGCTACTGAATTGTGCCGCAATTTATAATCAGTCTGTGCGATTTTTTTACAGCAGCTGAGTATGTGATCAACAGTTTCATCAGCTTCTTTGCAAAGTCTGCATTTGGCATCATCAGAGGATTTTTCGATTTTGGCCTTAATGGCATTTGTGCGGATAGCTTGTTCTTGCGCAGCCAGGATTAGTGACTCTGTTTCTTTCTTTAATGTACCTCTTGTTAACCATAACCAAGTTTGTTCACTGTCCACTTTATCTTTTATTTTTTCCAGAAATTGGCCATGCAGTGCTTTGTTCTGCCAACTCTCCCAATAATTATTCTGCCTATTATTATTATACAATTGTATCACAGCGGCCAGTTGTTCCGCCGGATTTGGCATTGGTTACTAGTCGGGCCCCACCCAGGGGCCTAGGACGTCGTAACGTATTTTCGTAATATGCGTGCAGATCCAAGCAGTGCGGCTTTTTGCATTTGACTGATGGTGATTTTGTCAATTTTTAACTGTTTTAAATGTAATTCCAGTGCTTTTGGTATAGCACCCAGCGTGCCAATTACCACTGGAATTATCACTGCTGGTTTGTGCCATAGTCGTTGAATTTCGATTTTTAAGTCCTGGTATCTTGCGATTTTTTCATGTTCCTTCTCGCCGACCCTGCTATCACCTGGTATTGCGATGTCTATGATTGTGACCTTATTTTTCTCAACCAGTGTGATGTCTGGTGTATTATGCGCCAGTATTTTGTCGGTTTGTATACGGAAATCCCACAAGATCTTGACCATCTGATTTTCGGTGACTTTTTCAGGCTGATGTTCCCACCAGTTTGTTGCTGTTTTAATATTATAATTTTTGCACAAATTCCAATGGATCATTTGTGCTACTGAATTGTGCCGCAATTTATAATCAGTCTGTGCGATTTTTTTTACAGCAGCTGAGTATGTGATCAACAGTTTCATCAGCTTCTTTGCAAAGTCTGCATTTGGCATCATCAGAGGATTTTTCGATTTTGACCTTGATGGCATTTGTGCGGATAGCTTGTTCTTGCGCAGCCAGGATTAGTGACTCTGTTTCTTTCTTTAATGTACCTGTTGTTAACCATAACCAAGTTTGTTCACTGTCCACTTTATCTTTTATTTTTTCCAGAAATTGGCCATGCAGTGCTTTGTTCTGCCAACTCTCCATTCTTGATTTTATCACATCTTTTCTGTATTATTATTATTATTATTATTATTATTATTATTATTATTATTATTTTACAAAAGAACATATAGTTATTAGCACAAGCACACACTGAATATAAAAGAATAACAGAATTGGAAGGGACTTTGGAGGTCTTCTAGTCCAATCCCCTATTCAAGCAGAAAACCCTATACCAGTGATGGCAAACCTTTTTTGACTGCCATGCTAAAAGTGGGGGGAACCCGGGGGGGTCATGCATTGGCGTGTCACACCCATAATGCTATGTAGGCAACCTGCCCTCACGCGCACACATGTCCGTGACCAGCGAACGCTTTTGCTTTCTAGAAGCCTGGGGAGGGCAAAAACAGCCTGCCCTGCCCTGCCCCCTGGACACCCTCTGGAGGCCTCAGGGCCAATTTTTGACCTCTGGAGCCTTCAGGGGGCTTCCCTGAAGGCTCTGGAAGGCGAAACACGGGCCTACAGAAAAACCAGAAGTCACCATTCCCGAACATCGGGTTCTCCTTAGGTCCATTTTTCATCCTCCAGAGACTTCAGGGGCCTTCAGGAGGGCAAAAATCAACCCTATGAGCAAGCAGGAGACTTCCAGTTTGTCCGTAGGGCCGATTTTTGACCTCTGGAACCTTCAGGGAAGCCTCCTGAAGGTGTCCTGAAGGTGGCATGCGGAGCCATTTGTCAGGGCACGCGAGGCATTGCCCTGTCAGCTGGCCAGCACGCATGCGTGCACTGACCAGCTGACTTCAGCCTTCTTTTGAGGCCATTTTTGAAGCCTCCAGAGTGCAAAAAAATGGCCCTATGGGCAAATTGGAAGTTAGTTTGAGGCGAAAAACTGCCTCAAAAGAAGGCCGAAGTGCATGCCATTGGTTTGCCATCAGGGCACCTGTGGCACGCATGCCATTGGTTCGCTATATCACTTCAGAAAAATGGTTGTCCGATTTCGTTTTAAAAACATCTATCTTTGGAGCAGTGATAATTTCTGAAGGCAAGTTGCTCCACTGGTTTATTGTTCTAACTGTCAGAAAATTTCTCCTTAGTTCTAAGTTGCTTCTCTCCTTGATTAGTTTTCATCCATTGCTTCTTGTCCTACTTCAGATGCTATGGAGAGAGGTTGACCCCTCATCTTTGGGCAGCCTCTTAGATATTAGACCACTGCTATCATATCACCCCTAGTCCTTCTTTTCATTAAACTAGACATACCCAATTCCAGCATATGTTTTAGCATTCAATCTAGAGGTGGGTTGCTAACAGTTCGCACCGGTTCAGGCAAACCAGTAGTGGAAATTGTGACTGGGTCACCAAACTGGTGGGTACGGCAGGCTGGCCATGCCCCCAAACCAGTTCCCCGGTCACTGATGCCATTGCTGGCATGTTTTCTAGTTCTTTTTTCATGTTCTGTGCATGCACAGAAAAATGTATAGGCAACTGTTCGGATGTGCATGTGTGCAAAGCGTGCACATAGCCAACCAGAAGTAACGCTGGCAGCAACCCACCCCTGATTCAATCCCTTAATCATCTTTGTTGCTCTTCTCTGCACTTTCTAGAGTTTCATCATCTTTTTTATATAGTGGTGACCAAAACCAGATGCAATATTCTAAGTGTGGTCTTATCAAGGCATTATAAAGTAGTATTAACACTTCATGTAGTCTTGATTCTATCACACTATTAATGCAGATTGGGACTATGTTGGCTTTTTTGACAGCTTGAGCACACTGCTGGCTCCTATTCAAGTGACTTGGACTCCAAGATCCCTCTCACAATTACTGTTGTTGAGTCAGATACCCCCTAATCTATATTTGTACATTTGTTTTTTTCTTGCCTAAATGTAAAAACCTTACTTTTCTCTACATTGAATTTCATTTTGTTAGATAGAGTCCAGTGTTCAAGTCTGTCAAGATCCTTCTATATCTTGAGCCTATCTTCTGGAGTATTGGCTATTCCTACCAGCTTAATGTTATCTGCAAATATGATTATAATATCTTTTAGATTTCATGATTTCAACTTTTGTAATGCCCCCATCAGAATGATCATGCTGTCTGAAAAGCTACCTACAACAAAAGTACTACAAATTATTTTATTGAATTATTGAATATTGAATAGATTGCTTTACCAGTTTATTTTTTTAGAGCGCCTAAGTCTTCAACTTAGACAGAAATTCAACAGAGGTACAATAGTTCTCTTTTTTGAGGCACCATAAAAAAGCAGCATTAGTTTAATTTCTGCCTCTTATTCTAGGCAGGGGATTCAAACTGAAGCCGTCACATTTTTGTCACATGACGTATCATGACTTTTTTCCCCTTCACTAAAATGGGGGTAGGCATGGCAAGCGTGTGACGCATACAATCCGCAGACTGTGAGTTTGAAACCTCTGAGTAGAGTTAATGGAACAGCAATCATTAAAAAGTATATTTTTCCTTTACAGAAAAGTTGTTTACATATGAAAAAAGTTTACATACATTTTTTATAAATATCCTGTTCATTTCAATAACACTTCCAGACAGGGCCACTTCGAATTCTCTCGCTGTTTTCATCTAGCAAATGATGGGGAGTAGAAGTAATAATTTATGTTGTCTACAATTTTTTAAGTATGAGGAGGCCCTGAGGTAAATTAACCAGAACTTTATTAACAGAGGTATGCGAACAACAAGTTCAGAACACGCGCGCTGGACAGCGCCGCCTGACAGCTATTTATACGGATAGCTGTCAGGCAGCCATCCAATGGGGAAACCACAATTCTTCCACTGGCTGGCAGCCGCGCCAAAGCCAATCAGCTTCCTGCAAGGCGTGGCTTGGCTGCCGGCTGCGTCAAGAGGATGCAACACCTCTTCCCCCCGGATAGTGCATGTGTAGTTGTCCAGGTACTTTGGCCGACTACGCAGGCGCTGAGACCGCCTCAGTTTGGGTGTGGTCGCCGAAGATGTCGGAGGTGGAGGAGGAGACCTGTTGGAGTGGCGGAGCGGAATCGGAGGCCCAGCCCCTTGCCTCGCGCTGGAATTTAAAGATAAGTTCACGGCGGCGGTGGTAGTTGGTGGCAGGTCGCCTGGCTGGTTGCGTTGCAGTGGTTGCGGCTGGAGGCCAGTGTTGGGTGGAGCGGCCGGAGCAGCGTGGGCCTGTGGTCTGGCCGGCTGGGCGGTCACGTGGCGGCTCAACTGGTCTATATGGCGCCGCCAAACTCAGCCGTCGGCAAGTTGGACCCTGTAGGAACAGGGCCCTGTTAGTGTTTGTATCACGGCTGGTACCCACTTTGGTTCACCTGAATAGTTCCGGGCATATACCTCGTCCCCCACCAAGATGTCCGGTAACCCGTGGGTCGAGAAAAGGCACTTGAGAGTGTGAATGGTGGCGGCAGATGTTAAAGAGCGCATGGGGATGACCACCACCCACTTGGAGAGGGCATCCACTATAAGAAGGAAGGTGCGCCCATCAACCGGACCAAAGAAGTCCGCGTGGAGGCGGCTCCAGGAAGCAGAGGGTGTTTCCCACTCTTGGGAAGGAGGGGGGGCAGGCCGTACAGTTTGGCAGGGTGGGCACCGCTGCACCCAGCCAGCAATGTCAGTGTCCATGGAGGGCCACCAGACATAACCGCGGCCCAGGGCCTTCATGCGGACAATGCCTGGGTGACTCTCGTGGAGGCGACACAGGACAAGCTGGCGCAGGGCAGGTGGCACGACCACCCGGGAGCCCCAAAGGAGGCATCCCTGGAGGATGGAAAGTTCGGTGCAGCGGCGAAGGAAAGGCAGGAACTCGGGAGCCCGAGAATCCACTGTCCAGCCCCAGCGAACGGCATCCAAAATGTGGTGAAGGAGGGGATCGGAGGAGGTGGCCTGGGTAATATCGGAAGCGGAGAGTGACAGCTCCAGTTCGTCTACAAGGAAGACGCCGGAGGCCACGGATTGGGGCGGGGTCGGAAACCTGGGCGGGCAGCGGACAGCGGCTCAAGGCGTCTGCATGGCCCATATGCTTACCCAGCTGGTAGTGCAGCCGGTAGGAATAAGCAGCTAGGAATTCGAACCAGCAGGACATGCGGGGTGACAGGATGGGGGGTGGCGCAATCCCCCGCTAAAATGCCGAGAAGGGGCTTATGGTCCGTAAGGAGGGTGAACGGGTGGCCGTAGAGGTAGTGATGAAACCTCTTCACCCCAGATATGGCCGCCAGAGCCTCCTTGTCCAGGTGGCTGTAATTTCTTTCAGCCCTGGACAAGGTGCACGAATAGAAGGCGATGGGTGCTTCTGAGCTGTCAGGGAATGAGTGGCCCAGGACAGCACCCACGCCATAAGGGGCTAAAAGGAGGGGCAAATGCTCGGCGTACTGTGCGAGCATGGGGGCAGCTGTCAAGAGGTGTTTGACAACCGCGAGCGCATGTGCCTCACGGCTGGTCCAGGCCCAGGGCGCGGAGGAATCCAACAAGCAGTGAAGGGGCTCCGCCACTGATGCCTTATGTGGGATAAAGGCAGCATAGAAGTTAAGGAGCCCCAAAAAGTCTTGAAGCTCTGCCTTGCTGGAGGGGGTGGGGGCGTTGGTGATGGCCTCCACCTTGGCGGGAGAGGGGTGGATGCCACGGGCATCCATGCGGAAGCCCAGGAAGTCAACGGAGGGAACTCCCAGTTGACACTTGGAGCGCTTCAGGTGGAGACCTGAGGCGCGGAATCGGGAGAGGACAGTCCAGAGGGTGGAGATGAGTCCTGATTGGTCCGGAGCGGCAATCAGGACATCATCAAAGTATGGCATCATGCCAGGGATGCCATGGAGCAGGAGCTCCATGAGTCCCTGGAAAAGACCAGGGGCCACGCTGATGCCAAATTGTAGGCGCTTACAGCAAAATGCCCCACATTGCGTGACTATGGTCTGGGCGGTGGCAGTGGCACCGTCCACTGGCAGCTGCTGATATGCTTGGGCCAGGTCCAATTTGGCAAAACTCCTGGCCCAAGGAATGCAGCACATGCTGGACGACGGGCACTGGGTAGGGGTGAGCCTGCAGCGCCTTGTTGACTGTGTTTTTGTAGTCAGCACAGACCCTCAGGGAGCCATCTGACTTCAGGGGCAGGACAATAGGGGTCTCCCAAGGGGCATGATCCACTGGTTCTAGAATGCCCTGGGAGATGAGCTTATCCAGCTCAGCATCGAATTTAGCCCGCAGTGCCAAAGGCACCCTGCGAGCTTTGAGTTGAATGGGTGCCACCAGGGGATCCAAACTCAGAGAGATGGGAGTGCCTTTATAACGGCCCAGGGTATCACTGAACACATCAGCGAATTCTGAAATTAGGAGATCCAGATCGGAGGCCAGCCTGAGGGAATTAACGCCGGCGATGGACAGGCCAAAAGCTTGGAACCAGTCCAGCCCCAGGAGAGAGGTCAAGGAATTCCTGACCATGATGAGGAGCAAGGGACCCTGGAACTGCCCATACTGGACCGGCACTGTGAGGCACCTGGGGACAGGGATGGGAGTTCCCTGATAGTCCCTGAGATGGCAAGGGGCAGAAGAAAGTCGATCCCGCTTGAAGCGGGGGAAGAGCTTTTTCAGCGTGTCCCAGGAGATGATGGATCTCAAGGAGCCGATGTCGAGTTCCATGATGCAGGGGCAGCTGTCGAGTAAGACGCGGAGGTGCATCTTACCCCGGCCCCCTGAAGCAGTCAAAGTGGAGTCCAGCAGCCATTCGGGCATGAGCCCCTCGGGCTCCGAGACGGCATAGCACTGGGAAGACGAAGGCACAGATGAAGGCCGGCGGCCGGCAGGAGCTCTGGCAGGTCACAGCGTAGAAGCAGGGGAGCGGCACACAGCGGCGATGTGCCCCTTCTTGCCACACTGGCGGCAGAGTGCAGCCCGGAACCGGCAGGAGGATCATGGATGGCGACCGCCGCAACTGAGTCAGGCCCCAGCATCTTTGAAGGAGAGGGACCGAGCCGATCCACGAAGAGGTCGAAGTCGGACTGCGGTTCGTCCGGGCCCATCTGGCAATGAATGGAAGCAGGAAGAAGAGAAGCCGTGACCGAAGGGGGAAAATGGCAAAGATCCAGCATAGACTGGCCGGCCATTTCATACGCCCGAGCCTCATCAGCGGCTATCTTCATTGACAGCTCCAAGTGGGAAAGGATGCAGCGGTGGAGATTCAAGTCTTGGAGGCCGTATATAAATTCCTCCAAGAGCGCATCGTCCAAATCAAGGAACTCGCAGTCGATGGCGGCGGTGCAAAGAGCCGCCACATACTGGGTGATGGACTGGCCCTCCCACTGGATACAGCGATGAAAATGTTGGCGCCTGGCATAGTGGGAGGGAGCTGGTTCATAGTGAACCTTGAGGCGTGACAGAAGAACATCGAATGGAACTGAATGTGACGGCAAAGGAGCTGACAGGGCGCGAGCAGTGGCAAACATTTCCACCCCGCAATAATGGAGGAAGACCCCTCTCTTCCGTCCCTCAGGAAGATTGGTGAGCCCGAGAGCCTGGAGGAAGATTTCAAATCGTTCCAGAAAGGCATCCCAACTCTCAGCCTCTGGACAGAAAGGCGAGAAAGAAGAAGCGGCAGCAAGGGCCAGGACGTGCACTGGGTCGACGTCGCTCATCCTCGTTACCAAGTTTTAAGTACGAGGAGGCACTGAGGTAAATTAACCAGAACTTTATTAACAGAGGTATGCGAACAACAAGTTCAGAATACGCGCGCTGGACAGCGCCACCTGACAGCTATTTATACGGATAGCTGTCAGGCGGCCGTCCAATGGGGAGACCGCAATTCTCCCCCCAGCCGGCAGCCGCACCACAGCCAATCAGCTTCCTGCAAGGCATGGCTTGGCTGCCGGCTGCGTCAAGAGGACGCAACACAATATTCAACTGTACCCTTCAATTTCTCATGGGAAATAAGATTAAAGAAATAATCATCCCACAAATATCAATGACATCACCCCAACCCCCTCAGAAAACATCTTAGGAAAGCTTATTAGTTGCATTCTATTTGATCTTCAGTCCATTTATAACTTCATTTCTTCATCTGCAGCAGATTTGTATAAACTAAACTTGGACATTAAGCAACTGTGCATATTACAATATTTTGTTCTTCAGATACTCAAGATCATAGATAGCTGTGAAAATCTTTGAAACACTAAAATAAATGGAGCACAAGTCTTGTTTTTAAATATGTTTCTCGGGAGAATGGTTTGATTCATAAGCATGAATTCAATTTCTTGGTTGTGATTGCAAGCCACATCAACCTTACATGTTCTCTCTTTTCCAACCTATTTTTTTCATGTAAGATGAGGAAATCTAAAATTTATTATTCGTGGGTTGGGAAAATATTTAAATACAAGAAATTATAATGTGTTCAAATTTTAAAAAATAGATCAAATTAAAATGTCATCAGATGGTTCAACAACTATCATATGAACAAATATACTATATTCAGGTTTAGTGGGAATTGTGTTCTGTTCCTAATTATATGAAACTATTACACTGCCTCACCTTGTTCATGAAGGAGGAATTTTGATCAGCAATCTCTTATGCATTTCAGATAGATTCTTTAAAAAGGACAACACTGTAGCATAGCCTATCACCAAAATCTATATGCACTCAAACAAACAAGAATTTTGGTGAGCGTTTTCTACTACAGTTGTCCTTTATAAAAGGATAATAAAAATGCATAGATGCACAAAATAATATTAGGGTTTTTTCCCTTCCTTATCACGAAGCTCTCTCCCTGGTTACACCTTAACAATATTCAGTCTGTTTGGGTAACTGTACAATGTTTCAACACTTACCAATATTTTGTTTAGGATATTAGCAGATATCCCTGTTGTTTTTTTAAATGAAAGCCTGAGTCCAACTCCCAAGAAACAGCAATGAATTCAAAAGTCAATAGAGTCATAATGTACAAAGTACAAATAGATGTCATCTTGACTATATTTTAATAGCTACAGGTAGTCCTTGACTTATAACCACAACTGAGCCCCAAATCTCCATTGCTAAGCAAGGCAGTTGTTAAATGATTTTTGCCGCATTTTACAACTCTTTTTGCCATAGTTGCTAAGAAAACCACAGCAGTTGTTAAATGAATCAAGGAGTCATTAAGTAAATCTGAATTCCTCCATTGCTGGGAAAGTCACAAAAGGTGATCACATGACCCCAGGTCAGTGCAACTGTCGAAAATACATGCCAGTTGCCAAATGCCCAAATTTTGATTACACGGGGATGTTACAACAGTTGTAAGTGTGAAAAATGATTATGTCACTTTTTCAGCATCCTGTAACTTCAAACAATCACTAAATGAATGGTTATGTCAAGGATTACCTATATATGATCCCATTCACAAAATATCTATATACTATTCATACATCAGGAAATAGTAGCAATGAATAAGCTGTTTTCTTATTGAAATACAATGCACACACATTAAGTAATAATACAATGGAGATCTTAATCTTAAGCAATTAATTCAAGACCAAACTATTATTATATAACTAATCCAATACTTTGATGCAACCATTTGTTTTTATATTACACTTAACTTTGGATTACAAATCAAATAAACGTATGTCTTTAATATTGATATCCTACACTTCAATTAAAAGCAGAATTTTAATTGTTCTCTTTTTATTTTCAATACTCTAAGCTTTCTAAATAATAGAATGCTCGTAACATATTACATAAATAGTACTATTAAAACAATACAATGTATCAAGTTTAATATAGTATTACAATAAAAGAGCAAATATTACAATAATAAAATACACTAACCAACCGGAAAGCATTATAACATCCAGAAATACACAGATCATAAATACGTATCACGTTTACCATAAAAATATCTGAGAACAGCCTTCAAAGCACAAAACTCTTAAGACTAAAGAGCTCTCTGTATTTTAAAGGAAAACTCTAACAACAGATCTAACAATTTCCTGACCCTCACACAACAGTTTCTTCGGCTCCCCAATTTCTTCATTCTCCTGTCCTTTACTTTCTTAGCCATCACCAATATTAATTCAATCCCAGACATACAATGCTGCCAAACACAATGGCAGCAAAATGACGAAATGTGCAACATGACATCACGAAGCAAGCTCCACAATTTTGTAGTTGGTCACAACGTTGCATGCTAGTGTATAAGGAACAGAATCTGCAAAAAATCTCCTGTTCCCTTCACCTTTTGCAGATGCCTACAAATACATTGAAGTGAAAATAAAAGTTACCGTAGAATCAATTTTAGCTATTATTTTTAATAAAGCTACAATCAGACTACTACTTGTATTTGACAAATATGCAAACAAAGCAGTACACAAAATCTCCACTAAATGTAGATCTCTGTAGTCCTGTGTTTCTCAAAATGTGCTCATGAAATATATTGGAATAGCATCACCCCCAAATTGATCATCTGGCTGAGAATTCTGCAAATAATGCAGCTGGAAGGTATCCAGTTAGGAAAGGCACTAACAGGTTATAAATGCCTGGGGCATATAATAAACTGCTAAGATTCTTACTGTCACTGCCCCTTCATTTAATAACCAAGAAAGAAACCACTCAACTCCATGTTTGTATTTGTATTTTGTATTTATTGGACATTTATAGGCCGCCCTTTTCCCTGAGGGGACTCAGGGCGGCTTACAATCAAAAAGGAAAGGGAGTGTAGGACAGTACAAAAAGAAATGTGAACAAAAATAAATTAAACAATAAAACTCAACATTCACTCAACATTCGGGAGGGGCGAAAATAGACTTATCCCCAGGCCTGACGGGCTAGCCAGTTCTTGAGGGCTGTGCGGAAGGCCTGGACGGTGGTGAGGGTACGAATCTCCACGGGGAGATTGTTCCATAGTGTCGGAGCCGCAACAGAGAAGGCTCTCCTCCGAGTAGTCGCCAGTCGGCACTGACTGGCGGATGGAATACGGAGGAGGCCAACTCTATGCGATCTGATGGGACGCAGGGAGGTAATTGGCAGAAGGCGGTCTCTCAAATACCATGGAGCGCTTTATAGGTGGTGAGTAGGACCTTGAAGTGCACCTGGAGATCGACAGGTAGCCAGTGCAGCTCACGGAGGATCGGTGTTATGTGGGCGAACCGTGGTGCGCCCACGATCACTCGCGCGGCCGCATTCTGGACTAGCTGAAGTCTCCGGATGCTCTTCAAGGGCAGCCCCATGTAGAGCACATTACAGTATTCCAGCCTGGAGATCACAAGGGCTCGAGTGACTGTTGTGAGGGCCTCCCGATTCAGGTAGGGCCGCAACTGGCGCACCAGGCGAACCTGGGCAAATGCCCCCCTGGTCACAGCTGAGAGATGGTGGTCAAAAGTCAGCTGTGGGTCCAGAAGGACTCCCAAGTTGCGGGCCCTTTCTGAGGGGTGTAAGTTTTGTCCCCCCAGCCTGAGTGATGGTATGTTGGTCAAATTTTTGGGAGGAAAACACAACAGCCACTCGGTCTTGTCTGGGTTGAGTATCAGCTTGTTTGCTCTCATCCAGTCTTTAACGGCTTCGAGACCCCGGTTCATCACGTCCACCGCTTCAGAATTAAGTGTACTTTTACTGATTATAAATGATGAGAAGCAAAGCAAAGCTGAATCTGAATAAAAACCCCTGAAAGCAATAGATATCATTACATGATTCATTCCCTCCCCTTGGTACCGCAGTCCATAGTCCAATCATAGGTCACCCAACTGTCAGGTGAGAGACATCTTCAAAAATCATCATTAGGTTGGAATGCTGGACAGTTGGCCTCAGTGGGAAACTCCCCTCCTTCCACATGCGCAAACAGACAGTGAGAACAACCCCCAATTAACAGTCCTCCTGCACAGAATGATTCCCTCCCCAAATACCATGCCCTCCCTCCCCGTTTCAATGGCAGCCAAAAGCAAGCAGCAAAGCAGAGGCTGACATCCAGCCCTCCTCCAGAAAGGACGCTCACGCCTGCAGAAAAGAAAGAACACAGACAGACAAACAAACAAACAATATGACATAGAAGAGAAAAGGGAAGGGGAAATAAGAAAAACATCAAGTGAGGTCAGGGTTTGTGTGGGTAGGCAGAGTAGAACTTGCGAAGAAGCCGAGGGGCCCGCACATGGGACTTATCGACCCATTCAGCATGAGAGGGAGGGAAATGCTTCCAAGCCACAAGATATTGAATACGGTTCCTTTGTTTTTGAGAGTCCAAAATTTCCTTGATCTCAAAATGTTGCTCACCCTCAATCGGGAGCGGGGCAGGTGGAGCCATCAAAGGAGCCCTCAACGGAGAAGTGCGTTCCGGCTTTAGGAGATTAACATGAAATACAGGATAGACATGGTTGAGATATTTAGGCAACTGGAGGCAGACGGAGACAGGGTTGATAACCTTGATAATTGGAAATGGGCCAACATACTTGGGACCCAACTTCTTAGACTTTTGAGAGGTCTGAAGAAACTTGGTGGATAAATATACACGATCATCAACCTTATATTCCTTCGGCTTTGCCCTCTTCTTATCCACCTATTTCTTGTGTGCTTGATGTGCAGCATCCAGCGCCCGATAAGCCAGAGGCCACCTCTCCCGGAGTCGGTCACTCCACTCGGAAAGGGACAATACTTGTGGTTTCTCATGAGGAATCTCGGGGATAGGCACAAAATCATGTCCGTAGACCATCCTGAAGGGCGTAAATCCCGTCCTGCTGTGCACTGAGTTGTTATATGCCACCTCAGCATGAGGCAACAATTCCACCCAATTATCTTGCTGGTAGTTGATGAAACAGCGGAGATAATGTTCCAGCACAGAATTGGTCCTCTCACAAGCACTATTAGTCTGAGGGTGGTGGGCGGAGCTTAAGCCCTGGGTGGAGCCAATTAATTTCAGAAACTCCTTCCAAAACAAAGAGGTGAACTGGTGAACTGAAAGCAAGCAGCAAAGCAGAGGCTGACACTTACTTCAGTTCCTGGGAAAAATAATTCTCTCTAACCTTTCAGTTTTGCCACTCAAATATTGATTTACAGATGCTGTCTTTCCTATGCTGGATTATTTTAATAACATCTTTAATCTCTTGAGTAACCTTTACCCTGATTACCCAGTATCAGAGGTTTTAAGGAAGAAGGAAAGGGAAAAAGAGAAACTGAGGAATAAAATAAATAAAAGGGCAATAATTACAGCCCTGTGAAACAGAAAGCCTTACAGTACTTACCAGCCAGATATGAAACACACAAAAATGGAATGGAGTGTGAATTTCTGTGTGCCTTGTCAGACTGATCTAAAGTGAGGATTTCCCCCCCCCCTTATGGACAACATGATATTAACTATACAAATCAGTTAAATAAATAAAAAACAAAGCTACAGCCTTGAAATAAAATACAGGAGGTGAAAATTAGCAAGGTGGCAGAAGGCAGGTGGATGTTAAATGAATGGAAATTATATCTCTCACATTCATACTCCCATAATTAGTAGCTACTGTACTCCAACCATGGAAACATTGAAAAAACAAGATAGCTCAACTATTATATGAAATGCAAGGCAACCTTACTCTTTCTGGTAAGTAACACCTCCTCTTCCCTGAGCAATTGGGGTAGTTTCCCTTGTGTTTGATTGAGGATGGCTATCTCTGTCCACCCATTGAGAATTCAGTGAACAGGAAAAAACATCCCTCCCCATCTTCCTGGCTCCTGTTACTCTTCCTGGGTGTGCAGTCACAGTAAAATGCAATACTACAATCATTTTATGCATTTAATGCAATCATTTTACTACTTTCAAAAACATATGAAGCACAGTGCAGCATTAGGTAAGTGAATGTCCTTTCTTGCCTTGGTGGGGCTTGAAGAAATAGATGGAACTCCATGTTGAAAAATTACTCTGCTTCTGATTGGCACCAATTTTTGGGGAAAGGGGAGAAAATGATTAGCCTGTCCCAAAATTTTGTTTCTTGAAATTAAAAACTAATTTGCCTAATTTGCACTCTAGAAAAGTATAAAAACTGCAACAAAAATTCTGCAATTTTTATCTTCATTCCCATTATGAAATGGAACCTTAGATTTTTCTTTGTTCTTGATTCTTGGCAAGAGACCTGGTAGAAGAATGGTTTTGTTTCACCATAAGCAAAGAATGGAATTAAAGCTGTGCTCACAGTAATAGAATAATAATGAGACAAGAAACAATATTCGAAGCACATTGTTACAAGGTCAAATGGAAAGAACAGCTGGGATCCCACTATCAGCAATTGTCCCACATACAGTTGGAGGAAACCCATATGGGATAAATCTAGGTGGTGTTGGTACATGTTAGGCACAAATATTATATAGACCAGGTATGAAACAATGCAGTGCTGACTTTTAAGTATCTTTAAAAAAAAACACCTTATTAGAACCAGGAAAAAGGCAGATCAGTTGCACAATACATTTATCATAGCTAACATAAAGCTTTGAACTTCTTTTTATCCTGGAATCATGTTTATTCAATGTTCAGAATTCTTAAATAAAAGCAAAGATTCTGAGCTGTGACAAAGGAAAAAGAATTTTAGTTTGTTATATCATGATCATACATGGACATAAGGCCTATTTCCACTACCATTTCAGGGGTCTGTGCACATGGGAAATACAGTACTGAGACCATAATTTTGCAATGTGTACATATTCCAAACCAATCATATGCATACAATATCAAACGCCATATTCTGGTTTTGGTATAACCCAATAGACATATATTCCAAAGGCAAATTCATGTAAATAATCAGCTTTGCATAAAGTGGAAAAATTGTTATTCTTGTGACTCCCCAAACACTGAAATAATGGCCCACAATTTTAGAGTGATTCCAAGTGAGACATTAATTCTTTAATTAATCTGTCTCATTCATGGAATTTTAGGAAGGTTTGGGCATTGTTTTTATTTAAGTTCATGTGTACTTTATCATATTCTTTTTATCATTATCAAAGAAAGAAGCACCAAGGCCAGAGATGGGTTGCTAATTTTTTTACTACCGGTTTGGACACACTCCTGTGCGTGCTCCCATTCGCGCATGATGCTTCTGCACATGGGCAAAAGCATCCGGGTAGGTGGGTGGAACCTCCTGCTGCTGCTATTACCTGTTCGCCCAATCCAGGCCAAACCGGCAGCAACCTACCTCTGACCAACGTAAACCAAGTCCAAGCAATTTATTATCCAACTTTCACATTTATTATAATTTTACACATAACATGCAATTTTCCCCAAGGGCAAAATTCATTTTTAATGTGACAAATATTCTAAATTATGAGACTTGTTTTCTTTCAATCATTTTCTTGAATTGTTCATTAACATTTATAAGATTTTCTGCTTTGCAATTTATTCTATGAGAAATTGTCCAGTAAAGTATGTGCCCTGAATAAAGTGTACATCCTTGATATATCTTGGGTTTGGTATCTTCTGTTCTCTTTTTTTATTTATTTTCACCCAATTTTTTCACCCAATGAACACCTTGCTTTGCTATTAGAAAAGTTATGTGAATATTTAATGACGTTCTGCAAGCTACAGCATAAATCCTCAAAGGAGATTTAGTTAGCAAATTGGGAACAGACTGAAAAGGAAGTCCAAAAGTATATTCATGCATGTGCACAAAAGAAAGTGAATCATTCATTATTGTTTTGCTTCAAAATGCTGAGATAAGGAAAACTACTTTGCATGTTGTCTAATAAAGTGTTGATATTCTTAGCCTTAGTGGATTTCATTGAAACTGAAAATTTATCATCTTTTTTTCAAATTAATTGGTTTTGATTTTATACCTTGGCTATCTCATTTTATTATTAGTCATTAATTTTGTACAAGTATTAGTTTCTTAATTTTTAACATGGATATTTTAATTGTATGTTGTTTATTTGTTATACATTTATGTGTTGTTTAGTGTATGCAGGTGTGTGTGTGTGTGTGTGTTTATATAATTGTAATGGACATGCCATATTGGGAAAATGGAATACAAATAAACCCAGGTTGTGCCAGAAAACACCTATGTGGATTTCAAACTTAGCCAATTTTACAAAAATAATTCGTCTTCCCCAAATTTATTTTTACAAGCTATTTCTTTCTAAAATAAAGACAATATAATAGAATGGGATGGAATGGAATGGAATAGAATAATAACTATTTTCAATTTGAATGTACACTAATCAGCATATATTAAATGAAATGTCATTGCATACAGTTCCAAAGGGTCACCACCTCCAATATACACTATATAAACATGACAAAATACATACATACATACATACATACATACATACATATAATATATGACACAGAGAAAGAGGGAAAGATATATTTAATGAAATTGAAAAGCAACTTTGATTTTTATTTATAGGTCTATTTCTGTCCTTACTTCCCTAAAAGCTACATATTAAGAGTATTAGGTGGTATGCTGTATATACTCTATATAGAGTTTTACATACATTTTTGGATTGGAGAAGATGATTTCAGGAATCTCCAAATGATAAGAGCATTTCTGAATCCCTATAGGAAGCCAAGCTATCTTGGTGGCCTTTTTCAGTGCTGCATATTTTGTTCATTTCTAGCCACTTGCCAAGTTGTAAAATGACTTGATTGTATACTATTATTACTTAATTCGTTCTGAAATGATCATCTTACTTTTAAATATGTGATGAATCACAATAGAATGCTACCATATTGAAGAGCATTGGGATAAGGTAAAGGCAAAGGGAAAAAATAAAGACAGTCTTTCACAGCAGATATGTCTCTATTGTTCAAGAAACTGAATTTAAAAAATCCCACACTCAGTTCTATTGCTTTTACACGCTTCCTTCTTAGCCCCCATGAGCTCTCTGAAGTCCCCCATCAAGGTCATGTTTATACGTGACCTGGCTATGGTACTTTTCAGACGATTTGTATGTTTCTTGTAAGTTACAAATACAATGAGTATTTACAATGGGCGACATTCAAAAGCATAAAAGTTCTAAAGGTATGTCAATCTATTTGAACCACAGCAATTTGAAACATCAAACTGACTTTATACTTTTTTGTATAGCTTTTGTTCCTTTCTGTTTCCATTCCCCACTCTCCCTTTCTTACCCATTTCTTTTTATTTTTAATTGTGTTTTTTTCTTTTTTTTTTCTTTTTTTGTATTTTATACTTTTAAAAAAGTTTTGAGAACAAAAAAATGATGATGTTCACCAAATTTACCTGAACTTATAAATGTGAGTATAGGTAGCTTTCTTTAAAACAATTTGGATAAGTAAGATGTAGCTGGAAAAATGATATTGTATCTATTTGTACAATAGCAACCTTTCCCAATCTGATCTCTTCCAGATGGGTTAGGTCCATTAGTAGTATATGATCCAAAATGTCCCAACATATTTCGTAGACCACAGATTGGCATAGATGGACTTTAAGCAAGAGAGATAGCTTGACTTCCGGTGGGGGAGGGGCTTGCTGATGGGAGCTGGTCGTTACAGCTCTGGAATCCTGGACGCGTTATCTGTCTGATGAGCAATCCATCAGCCGTCTGACAGCTTGTTTACCTTTTCTTCGGGTGAAGGAGATAAGGTGAGCTAATTATGCTGGGCAACGCGCCAACTAACTCTCTCAGATCGACTCTGGGAGGGGAGGAAGGGGCACCCGAGAGCAGAATTGTCTCCGTGCCAGGAATTCCTGTTGTTTATTGGCAACACAAAGCAAACCTCCCTTCCTCAGAACAAAATTTTGATTTATTGAATTCAAGACGAGCAGACCCTATACACGTGAAGTTTTAATTGTTTGTATTAATCCTTAGCTTCATTTTTACAAGAATTCCTTCTGATATCTTACTTGCTAAAGAGATATTCAAAATGGCGCTTCGTAACACTGATCGGGCTTTTAATTTCTACGGAGTTTAAAACTTCAAAGAAAAGGAGTGATTTAATACTAAATTAAATAGCAACAGCTGCACAATCGACCAGCAGAGACTTATTAATTGGCTGAAGAAGATTAAAACTTGGAATGGCTTCTAAGCAAAACCCTATCCAAAAGGTTCCCCCCCTCCCGGTTTCAAAAAGTGCGGGCAGTTCGCCCGCCCCTGGCACAAAACTACAGTCATTACTTTCTCCCCCCACAGGGGAGCCATTAACTAAAGAAACTTTTCAGAAGGAACTGGCTGAAGGATTTAAAAATCATGTAGTTACGATGGAAACAAAAATTAAGGAGGAGATATCCATTGCTAATAAAGAACTGTCTGATAAACTTGAGACCCGGGTTCAGAAGATCAGGGATGATATGTTGGGGGTTCTTAATTCGTTTTCAGATTATGTGTCCGGAATTGAAAGCAGATTAGAAGATCTTAATGACTCTAATATTAATTTGGTATCCAAAATGGACATGGTGCAACAAAAAGTTGGAGATGCTGAAAAAGAAATTATTATGTTACAGTATAGACAAATGGAACTTGCACTAAGAATAAGAGGTTTGCATGAAAACAACCAGGAAAATCTGAAACAGATTCTCTCAGAAGCTTTCGATAGTCTGATGGGAAGGCCAGGGGGGAATTTTGGTTGGCAAATTGATAAGGTTTATCGTGTTAACTCCTGGCTGGCAAGACAGAAACATCTTCCAAGGGACATTGTGATTTACTTTACTACAAGAGACATGAGGAATATGATAATGCAAGAGTCCTATAAAACCAAGCTTCAAATTGGGGGTCAGGAAGTGACAGTTTTGAAAGAGATACCACCTCAAATGCTAAGATCTAGGAAAAACTATGCCTTTTTAGTTGAAGAGCTTAAAAATTGTCAGCTACAGTTCAGATGGGATGCACCAGTTGGGCTAGCACTCATTTTTGAGGGACAAAGATACCATCTTAATTCAGTATGGAAGGCCCAAGATTTTTACCATAATATTTTGAAGGCCACACACCCCGCCCCACCTGGACGTAGAGAAAGGGAACAAGAAGGACAAGATAGACAGCAAACTACACAATTATCAACAAGGATGGATCATCTTTCTCTTTCAGAAGCACAAGGCGCCAAGGAACAAAGACAAACCCGTGTGATTACCAGACGAATGGACCAACAATTTAAAAAGCAACAATCACAACAAACACCTGTTACCGGTCAAGATACTACCAGTCACCAACTTAGAAGCAGTGGGAGGAGCCAGACCAAAGGTTAAACTCCAGGTTGTTCAGGTGGCTCTAAAAAAGCTTCAGGGAGCCAAAGATGACAACTAAGTTTCTAACATGGAATGTCAATGGATTAAATTCTCCATAGGAAAGAAAGAAAATATATCACTATCTTAAACAGTTCAAGAATGATATAATTTGTTTGCAAGAAACTCACATTAGATCAACTGATCAAAAATATCTGATTAATACAAGATTTGGACAACATTTTATAGCTTCTGCTACAGAGAAGAAAAATGTATATATTTAAGGAAGGATATGAAAGCTGAATTAATCGAAGCAGATCCCCACGGAAGATATATTGCAATACTTGGTATTAGAAGGGAAAAGGACATTGCTACTGGGAATATATGCTCCCAATCAACAACAAGATGTATTTTATAGAAAGCTTCATGCTAAATTAGTACAGTGGGATTATAGGTCCTGCATACTATTGGGTGACTGGAACGGTGTTATGGACATTAAGAAAGATAAGAAGGCTTCTCGCCCAAATACTCAAATCCGAGCGAAACTACCTAAGTCCTTTTTCGATATGATGGATGATTTCGAACTGAGAGATATTTGGTGAGAAAGAAATGCAGAAGAATATGATTTTACCTTCTTTTCTGATAGACATAAATCCTTTTCCAGAATTGATTTCATACTAACTACCAATGATTTGCTTTCTAGGGTGAAGAAGACAAAGATATGTGCCAGAGTTTTATCAGATCATAATCCAGTTTGGATGGAGTTGGGAGGGGTGACGCAAGCAAGAAGGTCTTGGAGATTGAATGAAAATTTATTTAGATATGAGAAATATACTAATGAATGTAAAAAATTGTTAACAGAATACTTTGTTTTTAATATGAATAAGGGTACATCTATGGAAATTGTATGGGATGCAAGTAAAGCGTATATGAGAGGAGCTTTGATAAATCTAAATAGATTACATAGACGTAAACAAGGGGGAAAGTGAACAGAACTGGAAGATGAAATTAGGAAGAAAGAGCAAGAGTTAACTTTAAAAGCAGGAGATATAAAGATTAAAGAAGCAATTACCTTATTAAAAGACCAATTTAATATGTTGATCTCAGATCAGGTAGCCACTAGTCTGTTATATGCAAAACATAATACTTTCTGCAATGCAAATAAATCTGGTAGATGGTTAGCATATCAGATTAGGAAAAAACAAAAATTTTGTAACATAGCCAAATTGCACTACAGAGGGAAAGAAGTGTTTCAACAGGGTGAGATTCAAAAGGTTTTCCGTGAATTCTTTACAGTGTTGTACAAGGGTGACAAAATTAATGGTCTAGATATAGAGAGATACTTGGATAAAGAAAAAATACCCATAGTTAAAGAAGAGCAGAGGCAAAGATTGAATCAACCAATAACTTCGGGGGAAATTTTACAGGTAATTAAGCAGTTAAAGGCAGGGAAGTCACCTGGTACAGATGGCTTGACAGCGGCTTACTATAAAAATTTACAATTAGAAATGGTAGAACCTCTTAAGGAATTATTTAATAAGATTCAAATGGAAGGTAAGGTACCTCCATCTTGGAAGACAGCTTTTATATCCCTGATACCCAAAGAAGACCAAGATATTACCCAGCCAAAAAACTACAGACCTATATCACTACTTAATGTAGATTATAAAATCTTTACTAAAATACTAGCAAATAGGTTAATGGTGGTTATTCAACAATTGAATCATAATGATCAAACAAGTTTTATTCAAGGGAGACAAATGAGAAGTAACGTAAGATTAATCGTTAATGCACTAGAATATTTGGGAAAGAATAACCAAATTCCTGCTGCGCTCATATTTCTGGATGCTGAGAAAGCCTTTGATCGAGTTAATTGGCAATTCCTGTTGAAAACACTGCAAAAAATGCAAATAGGAGAAAGTTTCTTACAATCAATTAAAGCAATATATCAACAGCAAACAGCTCAAATTATAATTAATGGAAGTTTAACAGATTCTTTTCAAATTGAAAAAGGTACAAGACAGGGTTGTCCCTTGTCCCCATTACTGTTAATTATAACTTTGGAAATATTGTTGAATAAATTACGGGGCTCGGAGGGCCTAAAGGGAATTAAGATTGGGCAGCAAGAATATAGAGTGCGTGCTTTTGCGGATGATCTGGTTATAATATTAACCCAACCGCAGGAATCTAGTATGATCTTAATGAATATGATTAATCAATATGGTCAAGTGTCAGGATTTAAAATAAATATAGGGAAAACAAAAATATTAGCTACAAATATGAATACTAAACAAAAGGAAGAACTAGAAGGAATGATAGGATGTGAAATAGTTAAAAAGGTCAAATATTTAGGAGTTCATATTTCAACCTCAAACAGGAAGTTATATAAGTATAATTATGAACCACTTTGGCATAGTATACAGACAGAGATGAAAAAATGGGAAAAGTTACAGTTATCCTTGCTGGGAAGAATAGCAGCAGTGAAAATGAATATTTTACCTAAATTTTTATTTCTTTTCCAAATGCTACCTATACTTAAAAAAGATGTGAACCTGTTAGAATGGCAGAAGGGTATTAATAAATTTGTATGGGCAGGGAAGAAGCCAAGAGTAAAACTAAAAATAATGCAAGATGTGCGTGAGAGGGGAGGTTTGAAATTACCCAATTTAAAACTATACTATGACGCAGTAGCTTTATCTGTAATTAGTGATTTGATTAATTTAACAAATGATAGGATACTTAATATTGAGGGGTATGATCTGGTATATGGCTGGCATGCTTACCTGCTATATAACAAAAAAGTGGACAAGAATTTTAAAAGTCATATTTTAAGGAATGCTTTACTGCGGGTCTGGAAAAAATATCAATACAAATTAAATGATAAGATACCCATGTGGGCAATTCCTAGACATGCAATAGAAAATATGAACATAGTACAAAAACAGGATATAATTACTTACAGACAGCTTCTTACCCTAGAAAGGGGTGTATTACAACTTAAATGGCGCAATACTGGAAGAAGGAAGATTTGCCTACAATTCAAGAATGGACATTGAAAGTCATAAATTTAGCCAAGATGGCTAAAATATCTGCATATCTTAAGGACCACTCAAACGAGAGATATAAACGAGACTGGAAAAAATGGATCGATTATATACAAAATAAATATGGGACTAAGAAATTCCAGATATAATTTTTATGGACTCTGAATTTTAGTATTAGTACCACTATCTTTTTTAGAGAAGACTGTTCACAAAGATGAGCAAGAAATCCTTATTTTGAGATTTATTAGATTTATATGCCGCCCTTCTCCCAAGGACTCAGGGCGGCCTACAACAATTAAAAGAAACACATGATATAAAAGTTTTTAAAAAAATTAAATGGAATATCCCAAACCCAATTAAAATTGACAATACATTTTTTTAAAAAAAATTAAAATTAAAATTAACAGTGATCAATACTGTATTTTGTTTTGTTCAGGCCAGGCTGGCTTGCTGGAAAAGACAACTTTTTAGGGCGCATCAGAAGGACCGGAGGTCGGGGATTATACGAAGCTCCAGGGGCAGCTCATTCCAGAGGGAAGGCACTCCCACAGAGAAGGCTCTCCCCCTGGGGGTCACTAGCCGAGACTGTCTGGCCGACGGCACCCTGAAGAGGCCAATTCTGTGGGATTGCACTGGACGATGGGAGGCTATCAGTGGCAGTATGCCTAAGCCATTGAGCGCTTTAAAGGTCATAATTAGTACCTTGAATTGCACCCAGAAGACAACCGGCAACCAGTGCAGGCTGCCTAAAAGGGGTGTAACATGGGAGCACCTAGGTGCCCCCATGATAACCCGCGCAGCCGCATTCTGGACCAGTTGAAGCTTCCGGGTGCTCTTCAAGGGCAGCCCCATGTAGAGAGCATTACAGTAGTCCAGGTGAGAAAGGATGAGGGCATGAGTGACTGTGCACAGAGCATCCCGATCCAGGAAGGGGCGCAACTGACATACCAGGAGAACCTGGTAAAAGGCCCCCCTGGTCACGGCCGTCAGGTGTTCTTCTAAACTAAGCCGCGTATCCAGGAGGATGCCCAGATTGTGGGCCCTTTCTAAGGGGGCTAAAATTTCTCCCCCTATCATCAAAGATGGAACAAGATGCACAAATCAGGATGATGGAAACCATAGCCACTCCGTCTTGGAGGGATTGAGCTTGAGCCTGTTCCTCCCCATCCAGATCCACACAGCCTCCAGGCATCGGTACATCATGTCGAGGGCATCGTTTGGGTGGTCTGGGGTAGAGATGAAAATTTGGGTATCATCAGCATATTGATGATACCGTACCCCAAAACCACGGATGATCTCACCCAGTGGTTTCATATATATGTTGAACAGGAGGGGTGAGAGAACCAACGCTTGGGGCACCCCACAAGTGACATGCCTCGGGGTCGATCCTTGCCCTCCAGTCAACACAAACTGCAACCGATCCGACAGGTAGGAGAACCACCCTAAAATGATGCCCCCACTTCCAACCCCCCGAGTTGTCGCAGTAGGATACCATGGTCGATGGTATCGAAAGCTGCTGAGAAGTCTAATAGGACCAGGACAGAGGAGCAGCCCCTGTCCCGGGCCCGCCAGAGATCATCGACCAACGCAACCAATGCCGTCTCCGTGCTGTATCTGGGCCCGAAACCCAACTGAAACGGATCTAGGTAGGCAGCTTCATCCAGGGATTGGGGAAGCTGACGTGCTACCGCACTCTCAACAGCCTTCGCTACAAAGCGAAGGTTGGAGACCGGATGATAGTTGGCTAAAGAAACTGAGTCCAGGGAAGGCTTCTTAAGGAGGGGCCTCACCACCACCTCCTTCAAGGCGGTGGGAAAGAACCCTCTCTCAACGAAGCATTCGTAATCGCCTGGAGCCAACCTCGTGTCACCTCCCGGGCAGCGGAAACTAACCAAGAGGGACATGGGTCCAGCACACAAGTGGCAGCACTGAGTCTCCCCATAATCCTGTCCATGCCCTTGGGGGTCACAGGATCAAACTCATCCCAGATGGTCTCCACAAGATTCATCCCCGTTTACTCGCCCAAATCTACCTGGTCAGAGTCCAAGCCTATCCAGATCTGAGCAATTTTATCCTGCAGATACTGAACAAATTCGATCAGACTCGGACCGGCTGGCCCTCCAACCACTCTCTTTTCCAGCGTTTCATCTCCCGGAGCTCCTTGGTAAGCCAGGGGGCTACCCGGGATCGACACCGGGTCAGAGGCCGCAAAGGCACAACACGATCCAAAGCCCCAGTGGCTGCCCTATCCCAGGCTTCCACTAGGGCTTCAGTTGAGTTGTGAGCAAGGGATTCAGGAAAAGTCCCAAGCTCCATCAGGAACCTTTCAGGGTCCATCAGGCACCTGGGGCGGAACCATCTAGTCGGTTCCGCCTCCCTGCGGTGAGGGGTAGCAGTATGGAAGTCAAGCCTGATGAGAAAATGATCCGACCATGACAAGGGTTGGATAGAAATATCCCCTAAATCTAGATCATTCATCCACTGCCCAGAGACAAAAATCAGGTCGAGCGTGCGTCCCCCATTATGGGTGTGGTCTTGAATTAACTGAGTTAGGTCCATAGCCATCATGGAAGCCATAAACTCCCGAGCTGACTCAGATGTCTCGTCAATGGAAGGCAGATTGAAATCCCCCAGGATCATAAGCCTGGGGAAATCAACCGCCAATCCAGCTAACACATCCAGCAGCTCTGGCAGGACCGATGAAACGTAGCAGGGAGACAGGTACGTAACAAAAACACCTGAACTCCAAGTCCCCATTTCACAAAAAGAGATTCACACCCGCCTACCTGAGGCACAGTGACCTCCTGAGGTCTGAGACTTTCCCTAATAACCATCGCCACCCTCCCCACCCTTGCCCTGGGCTCTCGGCTGGTGAAACGCCCGGAAGCCATTTTAAAGACAAACAGACATCATTAAAGTTATGAGGATTTCTGCATCCCTCCCAATTTGAAAAATTGTTCGGAAAATAGACTGAAATAAAATACATCTTCAGTTAAAATCTATTTCCACAAGTGTAATAAAATAGTGTCACATTTATAATTTTGTGCTGCTATGCCTCCAAAGCATTTTACAGGAATCTGTCAAATGCAATCAAACTTGTTTATTCTTCATATAAATGTAGGACCTAAGGCAATCTTCGTTTTGGGGAAAAAAATTGGAAAAAACACATAATGTCCCTGGGAGTTACTTGGCACGATTGTTTTAAAAATACAAGGCGAGAGAAAGCTTAGTTAACACTTAGTTTTAGTGATTTCAGTCCTCTAGCATTTAAACTATACAAGGACCATTTTGTTTATTTGCCAGAAGTAGTGACAGCCAGCAACCAAACCCAGTTTAACTGGGGATCAGGAAGAAAGATGAAATGCACCCAAAATCATGTCATATGAAAGCAATTCAAGACAGGTTATTCCAAGCTGCATTTGTGTTCCAGAAGTATAAGCTAATAATATTTATGAGGATATATGGAGTCAGCCTATGGATTCTATAATTTAAATTTATCCCAGAATAATTCCCAGTTGAGAAGCTTGTTCTAATGATAAATCTTTCTTGGCAGTTTAAAACAGAATCCTAACTAACGCAGCACTGATACAGAATGATGGTTCTGGGAAAGATTCATTTGCCTGCCTCCTTTTTTACACATCTAATTTTAAACAGAGCAATTGCTTGCCCTGATTTCTCTTTGACTCAGTCCATGTTGGAATTGCCTTCTTGACCATCATTTGCATAACTAGACAAAAATACTCTTGAAACTACATAGGAGCTTCATTAAAATAACAATAGATAATTTGGTTTCAAACATTTTTCATTGTCAATCTGTACATTGTCCTATACCTAATCACTTCATCTTATGTTGTAAACAAACGAAGCAACCAAAGTGCAAATATGAAAGATTGGAAAACACAGGATGCAGAAGGTTCATTTTTCTTTAATTGTCTTTTTAACAGCCAACCCTGGTTGTCTTATTTTAAAACTGAATGAGTGAATGTAATATGCATACAATATATACCTGCTATTCTAGATCGTTCAACAAAATAAGTAAATAGATAAATAGATGGAAATACTTTCTAAAATAAGACAGTTCCCGTGATTGAGAAATAACTTAATTTTGTATAAATGATGTCCATTTAGTCCCAAACAATTTATGGAATAAGTATACTCGAGCTACATGTTTTGTGACCCAACAGGATATTTTTGTGCAATGCCTAGGAGTCCAGTATACTAAAAGAGCTCAGGTGATTCATATGCTGGGTATTTAGATTTGTAAACAAATCTATTGGGAATTATGTCAATAGTGCCAGCTGAAGATTTTTAAACATAACAGCAACTAAAATGGATTGTAATATTTAATCAAATCTGAATTACAAACATCATTGATGCACATAAAATCTGTTATTCCTAAAATGGATCCTCCCACTCAAAAAGCTGACATTTCTGGGGTTACCAAGACAACAGGAGCTGTAGCACACTCATTCAGAAGTATATCGCCTAGTTCCTTAAGACATGTTATTCCTCTTTCCTTTTTGATGCCATCCTAATGTGTTATTCACCCAATTCATAATTGAAGAAAGATACTGGAGAGGTATAAACCCATTTCCCTGCAATAACTCAGGAGTAAAGTCCAATGAGATTTATTTCCAAGGAAAAACATTGACTTCCACGTACCCAGATACAAGATTGCAAACCCAAGCAAAGAAATCAAGGAGATTTTTCTATTTCTGCAACAAGATTCTCTATCACAAGAGTAAAAAGAAAAGAGAGAGAGAAAGCAAAACAAAAAAAAAGGTTCTTATTGGGGAAGGGTTTTGGGTGACTTTAACCATCCTGGGATGTATTACAAAATGGAGAGGAGGGTCAGTGGGTTTAGAGACTGATATTTAATTGGGTATAAGCTTTGACCGAGGACTCGTATAATATCCAAACTTTCAAGGGCTTCGGTCAGCATTTCATGTTACACACTAAGTTCTAGATCAGATGAAGTTCTTACCTTTGAGATGTTGATGATGGACCCTGTGGAAGCGATTGGGGTTCCCTCTAGGCATTGCTGGGATACTGGAGAAACTGTTCCCCATGGCACCAAAGGCAGCTGAGGGGGTGACAAGAACTGTAAGGCTCTAGGTTTGTTGTTCTGGGCCAGAGGAAGGGGGTCATGTGGGGGAGGAAAGCGCTGGTCTCTCCCCTCCCCTCTTCGGACCTTCCTCCTCCTCTCTCTGGATACCCCTTCGGCTTAAGATCTCCTTTGTCTTTCTTTCCCCATCAATGATGCTTTTCCTTGAGCTAAGTCCACATCGCCTTGGCTGTCATGGGGAAACCAACGGCAAGAAGCTGTCTCCCGCCTTGGCTCTAATAGCCTGGAAGGCTTCTGCGGCGCTCTGCTTTGTATCCCTCGGGGAATTCAGGTGGATTCGGATCCCATCAAATCCTCGCTCCGAGTCCCGTTTTCCTTTCGGCGTTCCTTCTCGCCTCCTCTCCTTTCCCGCTGGCTCACTCCGTCTAGTTTACCTTGCCCAGGCAAAGCAAGAGGAGGGATGTCATCTGGCCCCGCCTTCGCTCAGCCATCAGCTGCTGCTGAAACTTGGCGTCCCCTCATCCTTCGATCACCCCCCCCCCCCCGGCACCTTCTTCCTCCTCCCTCGGCATTTCTTCCTTATCGGGGGTGGGGAGGGTAGCTGTGGCGCCCCTTTCTAATCTGGTTGTTATGGCGATAGCTGTCTCCTCAGGCTCGGCATTTCAGGGACCGGACGGGTCACGTGGGCAACCAGATGTGCCACCTCTGGAGCGGGAGGCCGGCCGGTGAGGCGCGCGACCTTTCCCGCTCTCTCTCTCTCTCGCTCTCTCTCTCTCTCTCTCTCTCTTTCTTTTCTTTTCTTTTCTTTTCTTTCTTTTCACGGCACCTGGTCCACAGGTACCTGGCCGTACACCGGGCGTGGTGCGGAGACACCGAATCTTTTTGGAGAGAACCCCGCCGGTGAAAGCTCCGCCTCGCCTCCAGCTCCAGAGGTGGACGCTGAGGAGAAAAGGGCGGGCGCGGCGTACTTATTTGGCTAGATGAAAGGTCGACCCGAGGGGGAAAATATGGGCAGCCGAGCGGGTGAATGCGGGCGCGGGCTGCTGCCGCGGGAGGAATCGGAGGAGAGGGTCGGCGGGGCGAATAATTTTACACGTGGAAACCGAAACGGTGCCCTAGGCGCGAGTCCCGAAACGGCAGGTGAAGCGAGTGCCTAGCAGTGTATGTTTTCGGTAGTACGGTAGGGATGAGGGACAGGAGTGGTCCTGGGCACGTCCCGAAAATATTTCCCTGCTAACCCATTTGTCCCCCCACCCTTTTTTTTAGAGTTGATTGGATTAAATCAGGAACTGAGATTCTGGGGCCCGCCAATATGCTGGCTCGAAAACTTTATTGTCGTTTTGAATCCACACTAATCAAGATACATTAGAATGAAATTTTGTTGCAAAGGCTCTCCACCTCTAATATACACTACATAAACATGAAATGTACTATATAAACATGGGGGGGGGGACACTACACACTTTTATTACTGCTTCTATGTGTCTCAACTTCACACAACCTTATTACAATGTATGTTTGCAATTCACTACATAGTGATGTACCTTCCCAGGTTTTTTTAAAAAAATATTTATATAGTTATTAGGCATTCTGAAAAGGCATATACTTCACCTTAATACTTAGAATTAGCAGTCAGAAGACACATGAAGACTACCCAATTATCCAAACTTCATACTTCTTCATATAAATGAGATTTCTGTAAGTAGCTGAGAACAGGTGTATTTGCATTTCAGCTTGTGAATATAAATAATTCCAGATGACTCGAAGCAAAAGAAATTGCTTCTGTGATGGAAAGATAGGGCTACCCAGATGTACAATCTTAGATTGATGATATGTGTTTGTTCTCTGCTTACAAAGTGGTTTTTCATCAATGTCATGGAAAGATTGATCAATATTGCTCTATGTGGTCAAGGTTTTAACACTGTGCTTAAAATTAAGTTGTTTATACATGCATAGTGTTTCCTCATTGTCTTTTTTCTATTATTTTTTCCTTTGTTTTCTCTATGATATAATGAATGTATTTACCATTTATGATTTATGCAATTGGATACGTGCTAGTTTTAGTTTATGAGAAATAATTTTCAATTTTAGAAACATTGCTTGATGTATAACTTTGCAAAGGAATAGCAAAAGAAGTTTCATATCCTAAGTATCTACCAAGGCTAGCTGAATAACTGACTTTCATAACTTATTTCTTAATATCTGAAAATTCCATCCATTCTTATCTGAAACGCATCGTGTCAGCCTCCGCTTTGCTACTGCTTCGGCTGCCATTGAAACGGGGAGGGGGGGCATGGTAATTGGGAGGGGACTCATTGTTGTGCTGGAGGAAGATTCTAGATTTTGAACTGTCCACCTTACTGCGCATGTGGAGGAGGAGTGTTTCCCGCCAAGGCCAACAGACCAGCATTCCATCCTGGTGATGCCTTTCGAAGTTATCTCACACCTGATATTTGGGAGAATTATGATTGGACAGTGCACGGGATGCCAAGGGGAGGGGAATGAATTATACAATATATTATTCGCTTTTGCACCTAAATAACTAGACTTAGCTTAGCTTCACTTCTATTCATTTATAATTAGTAAAAGTACACTTGATTTCTACCAATGGAGTCCTGTGGTTTTCTTTCCTGATTTTTGAATGAAGGGCTGACACATCGTTTACATTAGATAACATTGTGAATAACTTTTGTTATTATCTAGTTTGGGCATCTTTAGGTGTTGCCCTCTGAATGTGTTGAACACTCAAATTCTCCAATGTGGTAAATTTTGTACTAATAGATCCTATACTACCCATTCATGTTATAGCATTACAGCAACTAAATGTTATAACTCTGTTTTGGTGGCTCCAGTTCTATAGGGCTATTCTAGGGGAGAGATAAATCTAGGACTTATTTTTGCATATTTGTTTCTCCCTAGAACTTTTTTTTATCAGTTATTTCAATCTCTATAGTTTTCCCTTTGGGAAAAGCTGAGAATAGAAAGAAGGTGAACAAGTAACATGATCCTTAACTAACTGGAATTATAAGGTATGAAAGTGGCATACTGTGATAAACAATTAGACTAATCATAATAGTCTGCAACAAGATTTAAAGGGGAAGAAAAGGAAGGAAGGAAGGAAGGAAGGTGTCTAGTTTTATCTATTGCTTATCCCTAACAGGTTATGTCACAATTCTTATCTATTTTATATCATCTGCAAGAATAATTAGGAGATACAACAACTCTATTAATTTGTTTGATGGCCCTTCCTTCATTTATCATCAAAGTAAAACATAATGGACAACCATTTTATAGGGAGGAGTGTCCTTTTTACAAAATGGACAGGGAGGCAGTAATTTAAAGTCTCATGACAGAGGTTTCGTGCATAAAATAGATTTATTCTAGGCTGCCACAGTCAGTTGAATCTCCTGATACATCTGCTCCTGCCTGGAAAAATTCTTACCTCTTCTACCAAGGCCTGCATTCTTCAACCCAATTCTGGGGGGAAAATGGAGAGGAAGGTGCTTCTAATCTTGTTACTCAAGGTCAGAAGTATGAAACTTCACAAAATTTGTGCCAATTCTGAGCCAAACGTCTTGCTGATTAAGTATGCACAGCTTCACAGGACTTTTCAGAACCATCAGATACAGTTCTGTGGGTAAGTGGCCTTCAGTGGTTATTCCAACTTTAAACATTTTATGCATTTAATAACAGCAGACTAGGGATAGAAAATAAGGCAGCAATTGATCTATCCTCTGTTCTGCACCAGGAAGAACGTAGTTTGGTGAATGGGGACAATGTTCCCAACATGGATGTGGAAGGTTAAAACTCATGGCAGAAGAATGCAGTAGTAAATCATTTTGAAATTGAAGAGAAAATTAGATGGAGTAGCTCTAATTTCCATCACTGTCCAACAACCATATCCTGCTGCAAATTGTCTGGGAGGGAAGTGTGCCATGGAAAAAAATAGAAGGAGGAGAAAGAGGGATTCACTTCATATCATTTACTGTTTCCCCAGAGTTTCTTTTCCCCATGTTGTAAGTCCAGACCATTATTTATATTTTAGTTAAATGAAACCAATGGGAGAAGGGAAAAACAGTTAAAACCACTGAAAATATATGACAAAGATGTGTAGAAACATGGAATCAAAAGTGAACATCTACTATTCCTGCCTATCCTATACTGAAACAATAAAATCTTTCTTACTGTGTTGCTATTTCTGTAAATCCTCAACAAAATTTCTTCAGTGTGTCTTGATTAATAGTATTAAATTAATATGTACAATGTGTTAATGCAGAAATTTCTCCGAATTCTCAAGATCTACCATGCCAAGTAGTAGAAAGCTCCTAGGTTCAGTTTAAGAGGGAATAGCAACATTTGATCAAGAAGTTTGGTTTGGTTTGGTTTTCCTGAATGTTCACTTCAATCAAGTGTTTTCAAACTGGTATAAATAATTACTTGATAAAGATATTAATTGTGTTATTTATTTATTCATTCATTCATTTAGTAAATTTATATGGCTGTTCATCACGTACATGACTCTAGGCTGCTAACAATATTAAAAAGAGTAAAAAGTATACATATAGTAGGGAAAATATTTCAGAAATCAATCACCTTCAATATGGCAAGAACTGGGCTCCATTATGAACCCAGGTTCAAGCACAGAGCCAAGTCTTAGGAAAGGCCAAGAAGCAGGGGCATTGGGCCAATCTAACATCCAGAGGAACAATGTTTCAGAGAGTATGCACTATGACAGATGAGGCTCTGTTCCTGGGCTCTACTAGCCAAGACTCCTTAGAAGATGAGATATGGAGTATGTCTCTCCTGCAGGATCTTAACAGGATGGGTAGGTATTACTGAAAGCAATATATTGATATTTAACATACTTTCATGAAAATAGACCAGTAAGTAGGTCCTGTACATCCTGTATAATGTGCCCACTAGCTTGCAAAAGGGCAAATAAGCCACTTTCAATAAACTATTCTTAGTTAATTTTAAAGTAAAGTATTTCCTCATCTTTGTATGTTGCCTGTCTTCTGCTCATACCATCCAGACATGCTATATTACCACTTATCATTCTAAGACAGCTTACTGTATACGCAAACTGAGGATAGCAGAAGTTGAAACTCAATGAAGGGCAGAATGCAAGACAACAAGAAATGGGACAAAAGCCCCATTTTCTTTCTCTTTTCTTGTTTTCTGTTAAGTCTCACATAGCAGGCTTTTTATCCTCATGCATATTTCTCTTGTTAGAAATCCTAGTTGAAGATTGTGGAGAGCTTTCACATTAGGCCTAAGGCTATGTCTTATATTAGGCCTAAGGCTTCACTGAGCACACTTTAAAAATGATTTTGAGGAAATGTTTCCAAGCACATAAAAGCATACCACCTCTCAGCTATTCATTAAACAGCCCAACAATTGGAGGTGCTTTAAAGTCACATTATCTTTAGGGGACTGATTCCTTAAAATAGCAGCATTTCTGCTTCACATTCATGCAGAAGCCAAAAGGAAAGGTGAAGTTGCCTTCCTAACTCATAGAGATGTAAGGTCCATCTGATCATGCAGAATCTGATGCCCTTTTTGCTAAAAATGTCAAAGCATGCACAGGGTGAATGTTTACTTCAAGTAAATATATTAGCCAACATTTGGCACAAAGGTATGGATGCAGACATGCGAACAATAATAAATACAATTTTAAAAAAATATCACAACTCAATTATTTCTTATTGCAACTTGCCAGAAACCCAATCTGGACTACAGGAAAAGAAATGAATATCATCAAAGTCACCCTACTTTCTGGGTCTGATTCAGTCAGACCCAGAAATTCCAGGCCTTCTGGATAAATTATGCAACCCAATAATCTTAAATCTCAGCCACATTTTCCCCCGCTGGTTCATCTTCCTAATTTGTATCCAAAATGTTCACAGTTACCCCTAAAAGCAAATCTTAAAACCAAAATCAGGGGGGAAAAAACACTGCAGAAGAGGTAGGGATGGTAAATCAAGATCATGAAATGTTATGACAAATAATAATAGCAGAAGTTGTAGTTTGGCAGTGAAACATACCTAATGTGCCTATTAAGTTTGACTAATATGTTCAACGTAATGAGGAACTCCAATAGAGAAAAAAAATCAGGGACAGATTCCCTTGGTGATAGTAGGATTTGGCACATCTATCGGAACTAACTCACACAGTTCCACATAAGTAAATGCATTTTTGCAGTTCTCAAATTCAACACGCTTAAAAGCAATATCAGGTTGAATGCAGGGCCCCCATTCTCCAAGAACAAAGCTTCTTCTGCAAATGGAAATGCTTTTATCCATTTAGAACAATCGTTTTGCTTAAAAGAACGGAAACCTGTCAATATGTTTCTCTCAGCCTTTGAACCATTTCTTAACACAAGCTCTTGCAGAGGTTTTCAAGATACTGTACCTGCTCTATCAGGATACTGGGCAAGGTCACACATAAGGTTGTGGTCTGTGATCCATGAGGTTCTCCTGGGGCTCACATGTAGTAGCTTTCAAAGCAGAAGCACCATTTCTTCTAAGTATAATCCTTATTGTCATTGTACTTAATTAAATACAACAAAATTGGTTGTATTCTATTGGTAGTCCCTAGATCCATTCCATATGACACTTTAAAAAAATCAGTATTAGTGTTTCAGTTGTACAAAAATAAATCTCTTTACAGTTTTCTGCTTTGATATAATTCCTTGCAGATTCACCTAAGCAGTATAAAGCCACCTTCATTTTTCTATCAGTTTGCCAACATTGTTGTATTGAGTCATGAAAAGCAGTCCCTGCGGGATGTTCACTGGCAGCATGGTGCTTGTAATCAACATTTGACTGCGATCTTTATGTTAGGAACGCTGTCATCCATCATATCCATCAGGATCTGCACATAAAAAAATAGTAAGTATGGATAAGTTATTTTTAAGACTATATCAAAACCACTCTAATCCACAGCAAAATCTCTCTCTGAAGCATTATAGTTAGTGTTACAGTGTCGGGGGAGGAATAAAATATATATTGTGTGAGATTGGAATTTAACAGATTATCTCATGTATGAACCTGACATCACTTTTAAGCTATGTGATATATGACTATTTCAAATATCATGCAGGGTCCTGTAACATAAGCAGGGAAATTCAGATTGAGAAACTCAGAAGCTAGAAGAAGCAGATGGGGAGAAAACTTAACAAGGACATTGACATAAAGTCATTTAACTGCATATTGGTTTCTAGAACTGTATAATCCCTTTCTCCAACCTGATGATGGGCTTGGCCTGCCGGTTAGAATTTGCAAATTCAGGAAGTTACAAAGTCAATACACCTGGAAAATTTAATACCTATATTTGCTGCTTGTTTAGAGAAATATATCTTCCTTCATTATGCTTTCTGTGTAAACAAGGGAAAGCCAATATTGCAAGCACACCATCCATCTCCATTTTTTCCATATTCAGAATTATTTCTGAAACTTCTTTCCTGCCAACATGCAGAAGAAATAGTATAGGGTGCACAACTGCTGGCTCTGTATGGCATTCAAATGTATGTTTTGTAGCAGTTTCCAAGGCCTTCTGGAACTGTACCTCTGAAATTTAGCAGCAGTTTCCTGCTGATTTTCAATAGGAAACCAAAGAAAATCTTCAGTTAAAGAACACTGTCTCATATTTTAAAAATCCACAAACTTCTCCACCAACTTGGGTGAGACAGTCCTGTTTCCATGTTCCCAAGCTGCCAAAAGCAATAGTGCATGAAAATAAAAAGAATATAAAAGGGCTATTTAGTGTGGTATAGGGGCTAAAGTGTTGGCCTTAGAAGGAGATCAGGTGCTACACCATTCTTGACCATTAGGATATTTTGAGCCAATCTGTCTGAGCCTAACCTATTTCACAGAGTTATGCTGGTGGAGGGGGATCTAAGAGTGAGCACCACATACGCTGCCTTACATTTCCGGAATGAGAAGGTGGGACATACATATAGTATATAGATAAGGTAAAGAACTTAACAAGAGCCACTTTGGTGCAACAGTTAAAACACCAATTAAAAAACCAAGAGAACCCGAGTTCCAGTCCTGGTTTAGGCACAAAGCCAGCTGGATGACCTTGGGCCAGTCATTCTGCCTGACCTAGGAAGGAGGCATTGGAAAGTCATTTCTCAAATCTTGCCAAGAAAACTGCAGGGACTTATCCAGGTAATTGCCAAGAACCAATACCGACTTGAAGCCATACAGGCCAAGTTTCAAAGATCTTAATGAAATATGTAGGTAATTTAATGGAAAAATTGAGGCAAAGATAAAGTAAAACCAGGTAAGATTGATCAAACTTTCACATTCTTTTATTAGGTTTGTTCTTAAATATATTATAGGAGGAGAGCCATGATAGTCAATGGTAGGGAAAAATCAGAATCAGTCTGATATCATCTTTTCAAACTAATACATTTTATTAAAAGGCATAAGTTTTAATGAGCTAAACTCATTTCATCACGGAATCACTCCGTGCATCTGAGAAAGTACAATGCAGCTCACAAGTACTTATGCCTTTAAATAAAATGTGTTAGTCTGAAAAGATACTATCAAACTGTTTCTGAGTCTTAAATTCAGTTAGCTTATTCTTCACTTATTCCTCATTACAGAAGTGCAATGAAATGAAAAACACTTTGCTGATGTAAAAATAAAAAAGGACCATCTTTCTCCTTCATACAATTATCAGGCCAGCTTTGCTAGAGATCAGCAATTCTCTTCTGGAGTTTATCATTTACATGTCATTGTACTCCAGCCTCACTCCTATATTGTAGTTTATTAAACTAATAGCATTCTCTGAAAATTTCCACTTCAGTGAATGCTCAGTGAGCCTTTAGTAACTGTATGACCAGCAAAAGTGTTAAAGCTTCATGCCAGTTGGTTGAAAGAAGAATAACTACAGGAAAAAAATAGAATATTTTTTCCTCTTCCCTTACCATGGCCCATCTCAATTCAACTATCTCAAGAACTCTCTGAAAAGATTAAGGATTGAGTTTTAAAAACATCAAGACTTATAACAAGGTTGTTGCTTTTGGTAAGTAGTGAAAAGGCAACTATTGCACCTACAAAATCTGATTATTTAACAGTAGGATAAAACATCTGAAGTAGCATTCTTTATAAAAGAAATATTCCTTAGGTTCCCCAATAGCTGGACACTGCACCTACTTGCACAGCTGCATGATTCAGCCTTGGCTTCCTTCAACTGGCTTGTCTGTTAACTCATAACTACACACACATACAACAGCACAACCAAAACATGAATCTATACACACACAAATAATAAATTAACTCTTTAAAGAAAATATTTCTATAATACAAACTTACCAAGCTTTGGGACAAAACAGTGGATTATATAAATAGGATTGCTAACATTTTCAGAGGATAGTATTCTTTTGAATTATATACCTAGAATCTGACAACCAAACAATGTAAATGGATTCTCTGGCTAAAAGACTGATATTGCAGGAAGATAAATGTATGTCTCCATTTATTGAATGGATTGAAGACTGATTGTACTTGCCACTTATAATCAGATTGTTTATGAACATAGATTTTGTGTGGTTAAGTATAAGCAAATATGGAACTCATTTATACAGAAAACAGTAGATTAAAAACCGATCTATATAAATGTATTATAAATATGTATGAACTTGAATCATGTTTGCATTAGACAAATATATATACAGAATTGTAACTGCTTATTGTTCTAATGATGTATCAGATTTTTTTTCTTAGTTATATTTCTTTCACTTTTTTGTTAAAGCACTTTTATGTGTTCATTTTTCTCTTCTTTGACACCGTATGTATCACGTCACTATTACCTTTTGTGTTTTGCTTTTTTTCTACTTTTTGTTATTAAGTAAAAAAAACAATAAAATAAATTTTAAAAAGCTGAAGAATATGAGGAAGCTATATATAGACACAGAGACTCAGACACCAAGGCAGAAATAATCTGCGAAAGAATGACATGATTGTGTAGATGTCTTTTAAATGAGCCCATTACAAATTTTCTGTAGATTTTGCTGGCAGGATTTTCATAGTTCTTTTACTTCTGAACACACTGTTTTGCCTATACCAATGCTATTATTTGTACTCTGTGGGATATTCGGTCAAATTGCTTTGAAATCTATCAGTTTCCCTTTTTAGTCTGTGGTTATAGGCATAGCTGAAGTGTAGGTTGTGATGTGGAAGGAAGCATTCTTGATTCTCCTTGCAGTCTCCCCAGTGCACTCTGACATGTCATTAAAATATTTCTGAAGAGGATCTACTGGTCTTCTGGAAAATCAGTAAGACAGTTTCTCAGAATAGTCAATTGATAGTCAATGGCTAAAAGATGTGTCCGGGATGAAATAGGACAGGATAGATGGAGTTCTTTCAATGCATTATATGACATTCCTGCCATTTTGCCATGGACTCCACTTCTAACACACTGACTTGTCTTTTGGACTATTTCTGAACATGCATTTACTGATTTTTCTGATCAGGAAAGCCTGTTCAAAAATAGCACAATAAACAGGTTAATGATCTCACACATATCACAGGCAAGTTGAAAAGTGGCTAAATCTTCTGTTCTAGCATCAGCCCATCCTTGCCCAAGTCCATTACACCACACACTAAGGACAGTAATTGCTAATGTTTTCTCCCACCAGTAAGTAATGCTCAATGAGAGGGGAAATGAAATTCAAGAAATCCACCAATCACTTCCTTTAAATTGTCCTGCAGTGATTTGGGAAGAAAAGGAGCATTTATGAACCTCACTGCAGAGTCAAGATAGAACTGGCCACAATACTGGATGGAGGTTATGCCACTGAAGTCTGGAAAGGGACAGACTGAGGAAGCTGCCTTAGGTAAAAATCAGAAGAACTTAAAACAAAAATATTTATCAGATAAAAATGGGAAGACTAACACATACTAATAAAAAGAGTCAATCTCCCACCAAGGATCATTGCTTGAGCCCTTGATCCATAAAAATGAAACAGATCTAAAAGACACAAGACCAGGATTTGAGGCATCATTTTGAGAAACACAAATTTGCATCTATATGCATTAGAGGTGGGGGAGCAATGATTTCACTCTATGAGAAATTTAATTTTGAGAAGTGTAAGTGAAAAGTTAAAACTCATGAAATGACAACTATAAAAATTTATAGGATCAATTCTAAAATGACCAGTAAATTAAACAACAGAATTATTCACATTAAATAAAGATACATGGACAACAACAATAAATTATTGCTGAAAAGTCTAACAATACAGGTTGGACACTGCCTCCTTGTGGCTGGAATTAGTGCAGAAACATAATTGTGCCTGCTGCCAAGACAGATATTAAACTTACCTTAATTCAGTTTATATCCAGTCTTTAAGAGAAACTAAGAAGGATAGATGCTTCATTAATCATTTTTGATAGATATGTTTGTGTATATATAATTGCAGGTTTGAAATTGGAGAGGCAGATAATCATGCAATAGTTCCCAAAGAAAAGGCAAAGCTGATTTTCTGAAGATATTTTGTAGCCCAGATTTGGAGAATCTTCTGGAAAAGGTTCATTAGTAAAATCTGCATTTCAAAAATCCAGACAGCTATTCATCATTCATCATTTTTATTTTATTATATAAAATACAAAAAGAAAAAGAAAATAAAATCCAGAAAATAAAAATCCTATTAAAAGGCAGCAAAAATTCAACATATTCAACTTTGAAAATAATTTTTTTAGAAGTGTACTGGGCAAGTCTTGTAAAATCTGTAGGGCTCCATCTAGTGCCTTAAGTCTTGGAAAGAGAATGGAGGGAACAGAACTATGTTTCTAGAGCTACATCAGAAGTAGGAATCCTATAATCCTCTGGATATTAGGATGTGTAATTCTCCTCAGTCTCAACTAGTATAGACTGGTTACGATAGATGTTAGGAAAAGCAGTCCAGCAACATTGAAGAGGCACAGAATTCCCATTTCTGTATTTAATCTTGTATTTCGTTTTCCCTGTCTTTTGTGCTATACAATTGAAAAGCATTTCCTTATGCTGTTCAATGTGCCCCAATCCATGGCATTGCCTTATGGGTTTGTTTCTGCGATGAAACAAGAAAATTTATCTATTCAGTATTAAAAAGTGAAATGGTGAGAGCAGGAGGCAAGTAAAGATGAGAGCTCATGCGAGGGATGCAGCCGTAGTGTTAATGCTGCAGAAATCCTCCAGCACCTTCTCTGAGAAGAACAGGGAGGAGACTTGTAAACAAACTCTCTCATTTGATTATCCTGCTTCCCCATTGTGCACAGGGACCGCTGGGGAAAAGGGGAAAAAACAGCTCTGATCATTTAAACACCCTTTACAGTGCACCAGCTACAGTTCCTGCAACTGATAGGAAATCCTGCAGGTATTGTAGTGGTAGCTTGTTGATATATAGAAGAATTCTGTAATTTTCTCCCTTTTCTTTAAATGGAGATAGTGGAGAGAAGTCTTTTTTAATAATCCAACAACACATAGATAAACAACTTTTCTGATGAGGACTGACTAAGAAGGCTTCTAAATACACCGACAAGAAGGGCACAACAAAATGTCATATTAATGAAAATGAGATTTCAGGACAACCAAAAAGGCCATCTGTGAAAATCTATCTACTCTACTGTGCTCTTCCTGTCCATTGTCCTACTAACTTAAGAGCTTGTAGAGCTTTCCTAACCAGTGCTGAAGAGGACTGTCAGGAAAACAGAGCTTGCTGGTGCTGAAATCCTTTGACACTATTTCAGCCCTTCTTCAGGGAAATATCCCGAACAGCATGGATCGATTCCAGATGGTCTTCCAGTACTTCCAGTCTAATTCAGAATCAGTGACAAATGGGATCTGTGGGCTATTAGCATTGGCAAGTGTGAAGATTTACACCATCTTTGATTTCAATTGCCCTTGCCTTGCTAAATACAACATGACATATGGCTTGGGAATAATGTTTATCCCACCAGTAGCACTTTTTTTCTGTGGGCTCATTGTCAACAGGCAATTTGTTATGATGCTTGAGGAGTGGAGGAGACCAACTGGAGATAGAAGGAAGAAACCATCAATTATCAGGTGAGAGATTCCAATGATTTTTACTGCAAGAATCCAATTACTTAAATAATGTGTTTATTTTAAAAATGCAAAGTACTTAGATAATTCAATTTAAAGCACATTCTTCTTTCTCTGCCATGGTTTTTCTGGAACTTTAATTCCTGGAATATTATATTAGATATTCCAGGAAATAAAATTTCTTATGTTTTTAAAATTAAACATATTTGGCAGGGATCTTTTAGATCAGGACTGAAAGAGGAGGGTTTTAAGAATTTTACTTTGCCTTATGTTTTTGTATAGCTAAACTCCTTTGGCATTTGTTTATACAAGAAGACATTAATATACCAATCTGTAAAATAATATTTAGGTAAACCATTATTTTATAATTCTTCTGGAAATTCATTCTATAACTTATCATTTCTATTTGTTTTTTTCTTCTGTTTGGTCTCCATATACCTTTTTGTTTATTTCTGTTACATGGTTCCAATTTCTAGAAAGATAATTTGGTCTTTTTAGAAGGATTGCACAGAAATATGCATAAGCAAACTAGATTCATGCAGACAAAACTAATAGCATAATCAACATATTCAGTATTAACTTGCATATCATTCTTTTTTTCATGATAACCCTCGATGATTCTATCACTTTTCTTGTAAAGGCCCCTATGTTGTTTTCAGTTTATGGTATAACAGTCAAGTCTGTTCCTGTCTGTCCAATGCACAGGTACATGTGTTCTTCTGTTATGCAACGGGCTATGATAGCACCCACCGTTTGGATCCTAGTCACCCTCCTTGATGGGAAATGTTTTGTCTGTGCCTTCAGCAATTCCATTGATCCTGAGAAATTTCCAGATTTTGCTGCCAACATCACTACCTATGATGCCTTGCAACACTTCCTTGCCAAAATCCCATGCAAAAATGATGAGTTGATGAGGAATAACACTTCCCGCAAGACAGTGTCCAGGTATCTCAAATGCTGTTCCCAAGTAAGTAATGGGCATCTATTGGCATTGGGTTCTGTGAGAAATATTCTTCCAATCTAGCACCCAATAAATGCATTGAGCTCCTGACAAATCCTTCATTCCTCGTCTTCCTGCCAAATGGGGATTTAAAAAAACTGTATAAAATACCTTGGAAGACGATACTTACTCCAGTTTATAAATAAAAACTATATCTAAAATGACTGTAAGTTTTCAAAAGAGTCAAACTCCATTGTCCCCATTCACTGCACCAGATTTTCCAAACATGTTGGAATTACAACTCCCAGATTTGCTACTGGAAACCTAGATGTTCTAATAATTGTAACTCCATTGCAATTTCATCAGGTTCAGACGGATGTTCTATACTTATATTATACCACCTTGCTTCTATTCTGCACCTCCCTTTTTTCTTTTTCTTTTTTTTGCAAGGATTTCTTCCTGACCAAAAAGTGATTTCTCCTCAAGATTGATTCAAACAAAGTTATGTTATTATGGTATGGATTGACTCTGGCAACTGTCGTGAAACTTGAAGTTGCATAGGGATGTAGAGCAGGAGTGAAATCTACTTACCTTTGCTACTGGTTCGCAAATGTGAGTGCACATGCGTGGTTGCTCTGCTCGCACGTGCACCTCTGTGCATGTGCGTGTCCTTCTGCACATGCGCAGAGCATCAAAAATGGAGGTGATTATGTCTGAGAAGGTGGGTCTGCTACTGAGCATACCTGCAAAGGTAAGTAAAACAGCGAGGGGGGGGGAATCCGCTATGTCACATGATTTAGATTAGCTAGAAAACAGGAAATCCTGCTTTCTGGCTAATATAAATCATGCGTCACAGCTGATCATCAGAAATACCAGTTCGCCTGAATCAGTAGCATTTTTTTTACTACTGATTCGGGTGAACTGGTAGCTTTTTTTATTATTGGTTCGGGCAAACTGTTCTGAACCGGTACCATTTTACCCCTGATGTAGAGTCAACCTAGGGTTGGTTTCCATCTTCTTTCTGTAAATCCAAAGCCTCTCTATCTGTTTGTCATTTTCTTCCAGGCTTTTGGTTGGAGTCTTTTTTTAATCATCATCGTGATGGCCTTCCTTGTTCGTGCTCTCAAGCCCTGCTTCAATCAAGCCGCCTTTTTGCAGACCCGCTACTGGAGCAATTACATTGATCTTGAACAAAAAATATTTGAAGAGACCTGTTGTGAACAAACGCGGGACTTTGCACATAAGTGTATCCTCCATTTCTTTGAGAGCATGCAGACAGAAATCAAACTCAGGCGGTTTAATGCTTACACAAAAGAAAAGGGAGAAAAAGGAAAGGAAAATATTCATTTGAGGGGCATCACTAGCGAGGAACAAATAAGCAAATTTCTTCTGTCCTGGTACAATAGAAAACCTCCACTGGATTTGAACCAAGCCTACAGGCAAAGAGATGATACCTTTGCTTTGGGCAGGCATAACAATTAACCGATACCATCCCCAGCCAATCAAACAGATATTTAAAAGTAAGTTGAAACAGGGGCTTCTCACTCTTAGAAAATTCCCAAGTCATATGGTTCCCGACAGCAACAGGGGTCTACTGCCTTGATCTGCAACACTAAGAAGCTGAACTTTTCTAAACAGCAACTGGAATTATTTAAATAATTGAATTTATTTTATCAAGTTTACCACTTTTGTTTCTACATTGTCCATAGATCATCAGACAGAACACAAAATGGTCCAGAGGTATTGATTCTCAGATAAGACTGGCTTACACATAACTCAGAGGCACAATTTTTAAAATTATGGTATACTGCAGTCCCAACTATCTGGGTTTATCCACTGTCTAAGCAATAATCCAATAATGGACAAAATCAAATGGCTTAGTACAATGCAGGAACTCACCCACGGTGAATATCTGGTTCATCAACCAGAATTAAACAAGAAAATGTGGTAGAGTTATAGTGATGCAATAGAATTGCTTGTAAAGGCACAAGACATAATATGTTTGTTTATTTCAATTGATAGTCTTATCCAACAGAAAAACAAATACAGCAAGCACATTTTGTTATTAGAAAAACAATTGTAATTGTTAGTGAATAATGAAAACATGCAATAAAAAAACAAATCTTTTGAGATAAGCTGTGGTGGTGCAGTGATTAGAATGCAGTATTGCAGGCTAATTCTGTTGACCATCAGGGGCTTAATCCTCACCGGCTCGAGGTTGACTCAGACTTCCATCCTTCTGAGGTTGGTAAAATGAGGAGCCAGATGGTTGAGGGCAATATGCTGACTCTGTAAACTGTTTAGAGAGGGCTGTAAATCACTGTAAAGCGGTATATAAGTCTAAGTGCTATTGCTGTATGGGACTGTCTATATATGAATTTTGCTTATCTTTTACTTTAAATAATCATTTCTCATTTAAACTAGAGTGAAAGGTAAGAGAATAATGCATATCTTTACCTGAAGTGGGCAACTGAGACCTTACAATAACTGAAAATAGAGAGAGAGGCTGCTAAATTGTAAGGTTGCTTTATGCTGTTAATAGAAAATTGTTTTGTAATAACATGCTTATTTTTTAGTTATCTTTAACTTGTATTTTTTGATTATTTGGTTTTTTATTAAAGTGCTGTATTTTTGCTGAACTTCCTCTGTTTATCTATGCCATCGCTGTTTTTCTGAGTCTGTTTTAGTTAATAAGCCATTTAGCCTAGCAGGCTCCTCATAGTAGCAAAGTGCCATTTATTTAGATGGTGTTGTTTAACTAACGCTCTTAAAAATAAAGACTCCCCCCCCCCAACTTTAGAATAGAAAGGAAAAGAAATGGGATGCAATATTTCTTCTCCCAGGGAAGACAGATCAGTCTGGCTTGAAATGATTCTGTCCATAATTAATTCAATGTCAATGCAGGAATTAGGAGGGTATAGTTCTAATTGCCAGCTATTTCCATGTTGTTTGGCACCAAATAAATAAATATACAACTAGCATTTTCTGTTGTAAAGACTGCATATATTGTGTTACTCAACTCTGTCCTGAACTATTCTTCTTCACTAAATGGTACTGTTTCAAAAAGAGTTTCTATTGTTTTACATTTTTAAGGTCTGAACCAAATATAGTTTCAATCTTCCAATTTTATCTGTATCCTTAGTCTGTTTATAACTTTCTAGGATCCAAGCCTTATTTAGCTTTTTGCTTTTTATTTCAGATTCTTAAAATTCTTAAACTTGTTATTAAATTTTTCTTTCATTCAGGATTAGGTAAACTCAATCGGCCCATTCGAAATTTTAATTCTGGAGATCTCAAATAGTTTACAAATAGTTAATGAGAAGTTTTCCCAAAATGATTTGAAAATGAGATTTGCAAAGTTAGTATTCTTTAAAATGGTTGTGAAGGGTAGCATGATAGCTGAGCAGCTAAGACACTGGGCTTGTCAGCTGAAAACCAACAGCTCAGGTTCGTGGCCCAAAAGTCCTGTGGCAGGGTGACCTCTTGTCCTTGCACTAGCTCCTGCCAACCTAGCAGTTCTAAAGCATGCAAATGCAAATAGATAAATAAGTACCATTTCATTAGGAAAATAATTGCCCACATGACCTTGGAAATGTCTTTAGATAGTACTGGCTTAATGGCCCTTGAAATGGAGATGAAAGATGATTCTCATTCATTCACAGGTTGATGCATTGCACTTTGAATAATTGTCACTTGCAGGTGAAGGTTTCCCATATAACTTGCAGCCATCTGCTAGTTGTCAGGATTTTTGGAATCTAGATATCCAAAAATGTAGCTCTATTATTCTTGACATTAATTAGCAAGAGCAGAGGATAAAAGCTTCTATATCCATTAGCTTTTGGCAACTCTCCAGGTTATGGTTTACTATGACGTTTAACTTCAGTCAATAAACCACAACTAAACCAATAACAACTTTGCATAATGTGCAAATTTAGCTAAAATAGGGATGCCTGTATCTATTTTTTGACTATTGTCAGAACAGATTTTGCATTATTCATCTTGTTGCCAACTAGGGTACATTTATTACACAGATATTCAAAATCAAAAGAAGTTAAACAAGCTATAAATATTTTTAAAACTTGCTTTAAAGGGCCTGAATCAAACATACACTTTCTCTCGGGACCATCGTATCTTCTTAGTAGGTCAGCAATGAATGAAACCATCTTTAACTACAGCTATCCCAATCTATTCAGCTCAATAGCTTATTATGCATCTTGGGATTGTTCTAATTTAATTACATTCACACAGTGAATACAAAAATTATGAACCTGAACTTTCATATTTACTAAGGGCTTTAATCAAATTGGCTATTTCCTAAAGTAAACTGAGGATGAACAAGCCCCATGGAGATCAATTGTATTTGCATACTGATTTCCCTGAAAGGGTATTTTTACATTGTTATAGACATTGCAGAATATTTTTTTTTTAATGGAAATATACTGAGAGTGGTTTCTGATAGTGACATTGTTATTGTTAGACTTAAATCATTGTTCCTCTGAATGTATTATTAATGCTTCAGTAGTAGTATCCCAAGAGGCTAAAATATGGGAAACTAGCTCAATCTTTCATTCTAAACTGAGACCAGATACTAGAATACCTGAACTCGGGGCAAACAAACAGGAGCTGGAAGGTTTCCCTTTCTATCAAATAAACTTTTAAAGGGAAGGGGACCTTGTTTTGTCTTTGTTCTTCCATAATAACAGGGTGTCTAGTTTCCTAGCCTGGCTCCTATCAGATAAGAAATGCACCTTAACCTGGAGAAGGATTGGAGTTTCAAGAGAAAATCATGAAGCTAAACGTAAATTAGATTCCTTATATATGTTACTATATTATGTATTGAACTATTTATTTGAATTGTTAGTCCTGTTGAAGTTCTATTTCTATGTGATGCCATCATGTGTGAGAAATCATCCCTACCCTAAGCCCCATCCACCTCCCACATTAAGGGAAGTGATTGGTGACTATTTGGAAAAAAGGGAAGGGAAAAGAAGGAACTGACTAATCCTTTTTCTCAATGTGCCATGTACACAGTAGCAGAAGACCTTTAAGGTCCCTCTAGCCCTATGATTCTATACTATGGACCCTATCATTTAGGAGCAGTGAGTGATTATAGAGGAAGCAGAAGTACCCAACATTATGCTGATACAGTACCAGCTCAAGGACTGGCATATTATGCTTCACTTCAGCAGTGGAAAAAGGCCCAAAGAAAAGCCAGCAAATTATCCCAGTGGCCATAGGGAAGGCTGAATGGCACATAGCTCTGTGATTCCCCAAGCCCAACACAAACCTTTGTTCTGCCCAAGGGTAATGCTGGCCCAAGAGAGTTATTTTAAGGCAGTAGTGGAGTGCCAGGCACGTTAGAGCTACATGCATGTTGTTTGGCTTTGTTTGAAGTGGTTGGGGTTTTTGTTGTTTTTTTGGTCTCCATTCAGTGAAATTGATTTATTGACAGCTATTTTTAGGGGGGGAAAGTATGTACGTTTACTTCTTTTTTCATGAACCATAAATACCAGCCCACCCTATTCCCCTACCAAGGAGAGGTTGATTTATCAATTTCAAAACAGTACCAAAAAGAAAGAGAGAAAGCCACTTAATAATATTTCTGTTGCCTAGGAATCTGTCTATGCAGAATGGATCCATCCCACCCATCATTTTGCATAGGCTCTCTTCTTTCTTTCTGCAAGTGGAGCATCCTGTTTTTTTAGGGGCTGTGGGAGGAGCCCATCTTGCAAACATCTTCACCAAAATCAGAGAGATGCCTTTCCTGATACAAATGAAAAGTGTTTGAAACAGAATCAAAACATCTGCTTTCTCCAGAAAGAAGCACCATTAGACTACTAAAAAGATAGGAAGGGAGAGAGACATAGAAGAAACCTTCCTTGTATTAAGCCAAGATTTATCTAAAATGGTCCAGAACTGATGGTTCAGAGCTGCTAATACACTACCTTCCAGATCCTGGGAAGAACAGAGGTGAAAGGTAAAGTAACTTTTTATAGACTGCAATTGAGAACTGAAGAGGCATGTTTTCTGAATAATGAAAAAATGGCTGGAGAAGCAAAAAGTTGGATGTTACACTTATTGTCATTTTCTTTGTAACGTCTGGAAAATTGAGGGACCCTTTTGATATTTCTACAAGAGAGTGCTCATAAAGCAACAAAGAAGATGGATAAATTCCGAATGATATTCCAGTTCCTCCAGTCCAACCAGGAATCCTTTATGAATGGCATATGTGGCATTATGGCTCTCCTGAGTGCACAGATCTATGTGGCTTTTGATTTCAAGTGCCCATGTCTACCTGGTTACAATATGGCTTATGGGATGGGTATCCTGTTTACGCCTCCCTTAGTTTTGTTCTTGTTTGGTTTTGTGATGAATAACAATGTTTCCATGTTGGCTGAAGAATGGAAAAGACCCATAGGGAAACGGCAGAAAGACCCAGCTGTCTTGCGTTACATGTTCTGCTCCATGGCTCAGCGGGCTATAATTGCTCCTGTAATTTGGATCTCAGTCACACTGTTGCATGGGGAATGTTTTATCTGTGCATTCAGTACCTCCGTTCCCATGCACAAACTTGGAAACAGCAGTTATAGACACCTTCCTGAGAAGGAGATCAGGAACATTTTAGCCCAGATACCCTGCAATGATATTTACACTGGTCAAGAACTGATTGCCAGAGAAGTGGCAATCAGGTATCTACGTTGCATTTCACAGGTAAGCAAACAATAATGAATATAGAAATTTATTCAAGTTAGCTCATATAGAATACCCAGTCTGTGCCTTCCTACTGTGTTGGCCTTCAATTTCTATAAACCCCCAGCCAGATTATGGGGGTTGAAATGCTATAGGAACACGTTTAGAGGAGGCTGCTATGGGAAAGGTTGTTGTGTTTGATTCCAAAGACTTAGAAGTTGGACTTAGCTATCTACAGCCTCTGAAATAACTTCTAAGGCATTGAGGATTTTTACATAAGGAGGCAGCACTGTCTTTAAATTGACACATCTCCAATCATCATGATAAAGAATCAAAGGGTTGGAAACTGAGATGATTAATATCAACTTACTCTTCTGGAGCTGCAGAGGAAGGACTTTTCCATAGGTAGAAACTCTTAGGGTTGTCTTCCCCCATGAGAGGACAAGGCATCATTAAGCTTATAGTCATCTCATTTGTACAATAAAAAGTAACTACTGGTTCCTCACTCTGTGACCATTGCAATTTTTTCCTCTCAACCTGGGATAAGAAATTGGGCTGAAGGATTGATGAGAAGGAGTTGAGGCTGGCTGTCCTTTTTAATACTCCTCTATTGACAAACTACAGACAGCAGCCTTGGCCAGCTTAAGCAACAGAAGATGACGAGTATAGATAAGTCCTGCATAGCAGGGTAAAACCAATGTTTATGGATAAAGATCTGTAAAGATTCTCAGTCATCCAGGTCATAGTTGTCCCAAAGTTGCTTTTTTTTTCAGGAGGCAACTGGATTTTCTTGTTTTTTCTTTAAAGACATTTCACTTCTCATCAAGAAGCTTCTCGGATGAGAAGCGAAAGATCTTCAAGGAAAAAACAGGAAAGTCCAGTTGCCTCCTAAAAAAAGCAACTTTGGGACTATTTATGGCTGAAGTGTGGTTGTGGAGGAAGCCATCTGGCAAGATCTAAATTACAGATTTTCAATTATTTCAGCATTTTCCCAAGTTATATACAACCAAAGATCAACTGGCAAGCCACACTTAAGCCTTGAGTGAGATAACACCCTGCCTTCATCTTTTTTTAGATCTAGCTTTATAGCAATCATAAAATATTTCATGAAGATTCTTTTCTCATGAAACCAATTACTCTTATTATAGTACATATTTTCTTCATAGTGATCTACTTATATTTGTGAGAATAAAATGAAGATATATTTGTACCAGATGAGGATTAGAAGAAAGATTGTGTATTCAACTATGTATATGCGCTACAAAGCACAAACTAATTCCCAATTTAATGGTTTTATGTATGTTTCAAAGCTAATAAAAGAATGGATGTTGCCTCCTACTTTACCCTTCCCTGTTCCATATTTCATTTGCCATGCAAAAGAAGTTTAACATAATCCATGATTCCACCTTATAGCCAGAGCAAGCATATTCTGTTGTTTGTTGTCAACACACATTTCCTGCACCTCTTATGAGATACAAATTACTTCCAGGTAGTCAACCCATAAGGACATTATCAACTTTTAAAATCTGGCACTAAAGGCCTTAATCCTTCTTATGTTGCATATTAAAGCATATTGCTTTTCGCACATAATGAATACTGCCTGCTCATATGACTTGAATGCATTTTGCAGCAGATCTTTATAGAATTAGAAAGGAAATACTCCATTCTGTTATCACGAAGGGGACACAGAACATTTGCTGCCGTCCTCTTCTCTCACCCCAACCCACTTCACCCTACCCTAAAGAAAGCCTTGTCTTAATAGGAATCTCTGCAATTGTACAGTCAACTATATGGAGATGCTGTTTTGTACATGAAATCACCATGCAATACAAACCTGGCTTCTAGTGTAACCCTAACCTAAGATATCTAGAATTCAAAGCAATCAAGTTTGTCACTACAAAGCCACACATTGGTTTGGTTTGCACATTATTCCACCTGCCATAGGAATGGGGTAGTTCTGGCTATACAGTTCTGCCTATCAGCTCTCCTATGCTCCTCCTCCCATAGTCCATTCTGTTTTAACCGAAGGTGAATCAGATTAGAGTCACAAAGGGAATCAAGTCACAAGTAGGACTTAGGGTTTGTCTCATCTTTCTTTGTTTTCTTTTAGGCTAAATTTCAGATTTTTCTGGGTAATTAGGTTTGTGGTCTCATCATTTCACTTCGCACTAAACTGGTAAATGCTTTTATTTACATACTGACAGTACTAACTATTGAACCTCTATTGTACAATTCTAATAAGCTACTAATATATAGCACTGGCATAGTTCTTTCAGAGATGACATGAGAATAAGGGCAGATATGCCAGATAGGCTGAGCTTGGACTAGACTAGAGAGAGGGCATGTTCCTGCATTTGTCTAAAATGGCTAATTAGCATTGTTTTGTACTGATCCCTTGACTTTATCTCCAACTTAATGGAACTTCAGACTACCTCACGCATAGGCTGATGATAAGATGAAGACAATGTCATAGAGATTCAGAAGAAAAATGATGTTGCCAGGACATTTTCATGAAGTAATTAGGTGTAAAACAGGAAAGACACTAAATGGAAACTAAACAAAATACATAGCTTTAGAATTATGAGTAAAATCAAGATGGACCCCTAGCTTACCCACTTTAATAGCTTAGTATATTATTATGACTCTTCTTTCCCTTTGCAGGCAACAGGTTGGGTCTTTGTGCTGCTAGTAACTCTGCTGGCTTTCCTTGCCCGAGCCATACGTCCCTGCTTTACTCAATCTGCCTTTTTGAAGAGCAAATATTGGTCCCACTACATTGACATTGAGCGGAAACTCTTTGAAGAGACATGTACAAAACATGCCAAGAGTTTTGCCAAAGTTTGTGTCCAGCAATTCTTTGAGAACATGAACAAAGACCCCTTTGTGGGCCACACACATATGCACATTCCTGAGAAGGCACCATCAGACTCAGAGGAAGAAAAGGAACAACTGCTGGGCATCGTAGATCAAGGAACCATGAACAAGCTCCTGAAGAACTGGCACAACTGTAAGCCCCCTTTGTGTCTCAATCAAGAGCTGATGCAAAATGGAACCAGTTGGACAAGAGAAATTGCACAGCCTTGCCCCTCAAAGAAAGAGTATGCAGTCTATTACAGCAAAGTTTGAAGACAGATAGGCTGAGAACAAAGGACACAAAATCATTACAGGGAACAGTTTCTGGATGCATCCTGTTGTAGACTAGATTTTGCCATTTTTCCAAATGTATAGCTAGAAGTCACATCCTCCCACCACTCAACAGTTTATAGTTTATTTTATTGGAAATGTTTTTATATTACTAAACAAGCTGTAGACTACTTTCTCACATTAATAGGAGCAGAAGGTCTTATTACATATGGTCCCAAAAATTATTTTTTATTTATTTACTTATCGAAAGGTTGTATACTGAATTTCCAGCAAGCATCAAAAAGTCATATAACTGATATATGTTTACATTTTACCTATAAAGGGCAACACATAGTAAATAATATTACCATTTAACACTGTCAGACATTTCATATATAGTGTGTACTGTTCTGATTGCCAAACAGAACATTGCCACAACCCCCCAAACAATCAGAACAGTACACACCTCCACCAAATAAGGACACACCTCCACCTAATCAAGACACAGCCAAGCCCCCACCCAATCAGTTTAATCCCCTACTGGCAGTTAAAATTTAATCCCCTACTGGCAGTTAAAATTTAATCCCCTACTGGCAGTTAAAAGGAACAAACAGCCAAGATCTCACACTACTCCTGGAAACACCAAACCTGAAGTAGTCTGAAGCAGCCTGAAGATGACGAATGAGACTTCGTCGAAACGTCGCCAAGACATCTCCAATTCTACGCGGGAGAAAACCCGAACAACTAGAGACCTACATATATATATATATATATATATATATATATATATATATATATATATATATATATGTGTGTGTGTGTGTGTGTGTGTGTGTGTGTGTGTGTGTGTGTGTGTGTGTGTGTGTGTTTATTTGTGCTGATAAATAAATAAAGGGAGACTTAGCTTCCTCCCATAATTGGGGCTTACCAGGGGTTGTGACACTAATATATATATATATATATATATATATATATATATATATATATATATATATATATATATATATATATATATATATATATATATATATCATAAAATGTTCATGAGTTGGCATAAATTACGCAAATGCAGAAACATATTTCAAAGACACTAGAGGGTGTTATAAACCAGTAAGAAATGCCTTCAGTACCAAGTAATCATCTCTAGACCAAAACCACATTATGTCACAAACATTTTGAAATAATTTCCAAAAGTTTCTTTATTTCAACATTATATTTAATTTTGTATGAAAAGTCAAATAATTTTATGCTTGTGATATCGACACGCTAAATTAATACTCCAAGTTATCTAAACAATAGAATATTTTAATTAATACTGTACAAATACTAGTCTACATAAACAATGTAATATATCAAAAAGGCAATAAATCACACAACAGGAGGGAACCTTCAACAGGTATCTCTGGAAAGGGATAGAGCCATTTTAAGCACCATCTAATGTTTTATAGGTTACATCAGCACCTTGAATTGCACTTCACAACATATAGTAAATGTTCAATGTTCCCAGCAGTTTGGTGATTTTACAATACAAATCCTGCTATTTAAGCACAAAAGCATCCTCATTATGGGCAGCTAAGGCTTTCCAGGTGATCTTCAAAAGACTTACTTTTGATCAATACAATGATGGGAAATTTGTTTTGAGAGAGATGTCACTGATAAATAGTGGTTGAAGCTATAGTAGGCCCACAGGAATGTGTTTTTCCTGACTTTTTTTTAAGTATATTGTATACGCTCCTTTCTCCTAAAAAGCTACCGGCTGTGATCTTCAGAATAATATTTGTACAGGTTCAGCTGGTATTACAGGAATGCTCAAAGGTACAGGAAATCTTTCAATGAATTCATGTCCATTCAACATTCAATGCATACTCAACATCCAACAACAGGCATCTCACCATAAGCCAATAATATGCAGGCAAGGAAACAAACACAGATACTATGCTTTCCAGCACAGTTCTTTGCAGTAAGAGATAAATCTATTTATATACCCAAATTCTTGTTGTTGTGACTTTTAACTGGGCAAAATGTTGCATCATTAGTCAACAATTTTTGTTTCAAGGTACATCATACGGTCTAACTTACAGAATATGTGCATGAGGCAAAATAAATTGAAGTATGAGAGTGTACTCCAAGTTTATTTATTTAATGGTTTGTTTATTTAATAACACAAATTAAAATATTAAAATGTATTCCAAATGGTTTGCTTCTTTTGTCAATACACAGAATCACTTTTTTCTTAGTAAGTAGAGTAATATCAAAGAGAAGTTTTGCTGATGACAATTAATCATTAAGTATCCAACCACAGTTTAAAGCATTGCAAGAAAAAATGCAAAACCTGGCATAAACAAACATTTTTATTACATTCTATACAGTATTAAGGATATTATTGTTGTATATTTAGAACTTTTGCTTACTAATTGGATCATAATATTGACATATCATACTATTGGTTATAACCATTTTGTTGATAGTTTATTGTTATTATTAATATTTCCTACCAAGTGAAAATAATTCTGTATCTTCTGGCTGTACCTTTTTTCCTAAGCAAGAGGAACCAAATTTTCTATATAATGAAATGTATATTTCAAAAAATGCAATTATACCTGTCACCCATAAAGAAAATGTTGACTATTTGATTATTATGAAGAAGGTGATGATGTTATCCATTCAGACATGTCTGAGTCTTGGCAATTTTATGGGCCAGGTTAGAAATTAATCATCACCTTCATTATGATTGCCATATCAACTTTGTAATTATGTAAGAGAGAAAAAAACACTGAAAGAAATTTTATTGACACCAATTTCTCTTAGAGATAATGTAATCCTCATCTTACAACAGTTTGTTTAGTGTCTGTTCGAAATTACAACACCACTGAAAAAAGTGACTTGACCATTTTTCACACTTACCGACCATTGTGACATCCCCATCGTCACATGATCAACATTCAAACGCTTGACAACTTACTCATATTTATGATGATTGCAGTGTCCCAGGGTCATATGATCACCTTTTGTGACCTTCTGACAAGCAAAGTCAATGGAGAAGCCAGATTCACTTAATAACTATGTTACTAACTTAACTGCAGTGAGTCACTTAACAGCAGTGGCAAGAAAAGTAATAAAATGGAGCAAAACTCACTTAACAACTGTTTCACTTAGCAACAGAGATTTTGGGTCAATTGTGATCGAAGGTCAAGGACTGCCTGTGGTATCCATCAGTTTAGCTGAAATATAACTGAAAAATCCAATATATAACCCCTAGGGTTCATTTTTTAAAGAGTGCTATCAGAGCAGAATTATCTGATCATAGATACAGAGGCACATATCCATTCTGTTCCTAATGAACCCATGAATTACTGTACAGTATAACAAGTTTTGCAAGGGGGTTGAATCAACATGAGAATGTAATCACTCATTGCATGGCCATTTAATTTTGCTTATCACTTTAGTAAATGCATTGGGTTTTGAATATGCAAAAGCTTATCATCATAACTATTCTCTATTTGCAAGAGAGGGTAATCACCACTACCCCCCCCAAAAAAAGAGAAGAACATAAATTGTTTTATGAGTTAGTGTCTGAATTCCAACATTGGTTGGCAAAGCTTCCTGCCTCGCTTTCTAAAATAGTTCTAAAAAAGGAAATGGAAAGCTATATCTTCATCATACAAATTCATTTTAAAATTATTTTATTTCAACAAAATAAGATAATAAGCATAGTAAATAAGATAAGTAAAGTAAAGCATTAATCACAAGCCTAATTTGCACTTCCAAGAACATATATCAACCATATATTAGGGATATCACATCTTGCCTGCAAAATTAGCTCAAATACAAAAAACCCCTCTGCTTTTCATCTCTTTTCTTTCCTTCTTTTTCTCTCTGTTTCCAGTGTATACTACCGCCATTTCTTCTCACTCTCTCTAGCAACTTTCTAATAGCAAGACTAATCTTGATATTAAACATACTCCTGACTCTTTAATTAATTGCTGACACAAATATCATAGCAGATGTTAGCTATCTGCAATGTTCTAACCACATAAACATGGCAGCCCCTGGCTAAGGGCTCTTATCTCTTGCTCTCTCTTTTTATTTTTGTGGTGACAGTTAATGTAATACAAACCTCTGGGACTTTATTTTTAAGTTGTTATCTGTTACTCCAGCTGTCTGCAATCATACTGAAACTAGGAACCTCTTCCTGTATAAATAAAAAAAACCTGTAATGGCAAAGTGATGATGATGATGATGATGATGATGATGATGATGATGATGATGATGATAGAAGTCAAATGCAATTATTGGACAAGATATATTGCATCAGTGTCTCATCTGCTTTTATGATTATAAATGGAAAATTGATTTTTATGATTGCATACAGGGAAAATGGTCAAAACAGAGTCAGTTCAGAACATTTTGCTGCCTGAGTGAAAGTAGCAAATAGCATCTACAGATTCTTGCATATAACCACCTGACATTTAACTGCATTATACCCCAAAAGGTCTGCACTAAAACAGACAACTCTAGAAGTGCCTCTTTCTTTCCTTGACAATAACAATATTGATAATTGAAGTAACTAACAATCTGCTAACATTTTGTGCAAGGTAGTTATCTAAATTAGTCAAAATGAGTTCTGACATCATGTTAGCACTTCACCTGGTTGGAAGAAAATTATACCAAAAAAATCCCTTTGAGTTAAATAGCATTTCTTGAGAAAAAGGTTAGAGCAGAGGTCTTCAAACTTGGGAACTTTAAGACTTGTGGACTTCAACTTGAAGTCCACAAGTCTTAAAGTTCCCAAGTTTGAAGACCTCTGGGTTAGAGGAACATTGTCATCAAAAGTAGTTTGGAGATGGAAAGGCAATAGATGTTTTTTAAAAAAGTCAGGAGGGAAAACAAATGGAAAGCAATTATGGACAAAAGTTAGTGACCAGAGAGGAAATGGTATCTTCCAAGACTCGCAAAACATATCTCTGGTTCCACCTCGGGCAGATCACCCACAACTTCTTCTGCGAAATAAAGCTTTACAGATTTTGCACATCTTAATAATATTGGCTTTAGGAAAAAATATTGTGTATGTAATGTAATGTAATGATTATGTATAACTATCTCACTTATTGAATAGGGTTGAAATAAAGACAAAACTGTGAAGACAAGAGGGGAATTTTCATTGTTAGAGGCGAGTCTAATGCAGTCAACTATAAGCAGGGACAGAGTCTAACAATATCTTTATTTGTATGCAGTTTCTCCTCTAACAATCTGCTATGGGTTCTGCATAACAAATGTTCCCAACTTCTTCAGTCTGAAGGCTGCGTATTGTTTTAAGTAGCTTGCCAGAGGGAGGAGCTGGGCTCAAAAAGTGGCACGATGTAGTAGATTCCGAGTGACCAAATGTCACAATGAACTGAGAACATAATTGGTTCTCATGGGAGTAGCTAAACAATGTTGGAGAGAGGGGGGGAGGGAGGGAGAGGGAGAGACACACTTCAAAATCCATTCTTGATCAAACATTATTTAGAAAAACAAGAGGATATTCAATTTCTTAACTGAGTATCTTGAGGCAGCTGAAGGACGGAATTCCTTCCTTCTGCTTATGAGTCATCTTAGTTTAGTGATGGAATGTTTCATTTTTTCCAATAATTTTTCTATTTTTCTCCTCATAAAGCAACAGAATGAAGCAAACCCCCCCCCCTTTTTTTCCTCTCCTTCTCTGCATGCATAATCTCCACCCTGACGGAAAACTTTCTCCTCCCCTCTCAAATGAAAAAAAGGCCCTTTCTGAGCAAAAGGAAACTGCTAGAAATCAACACACCCGTTCTTTTTAACCCATCTTCGGACAGCAGCGACTTTTGCCTCTCATCCCAATGCCCAGCTCAAGTGCCGGACATCTGGATAAACCTGGAATAAATTCAGACTCCATATGGTCACTAGAGAAGCCCCGGACATTGCTTTAGCCACCCCCTGAAGTAAGTGCTAAAAGATTATTTTTCATCATGTTTCATTTCAGTTTTAGAAAAAGCAAGACTTTTTACAATAACAGTAAAAACATAAGGAACAACAGAGAAATAAGTGTACCAGTTTATAATACAAACCCATCTCCACCTACTGAAAATAAAGTATTGCACCTTAATATAAAGATAGCTTTATTTTTAGGCAGAAATTAGTTTGAGAAGCTATCAGATGTCAGAAATAGATCAGATTCTTTTTTCCCCCAAACCATCAAGAGTTACTAAAGCTTTTTTTATATGTATTTATTTATTTATTAGACACATTTATATGCCGCCCAATCCTGAAGGACTTTGTTATAGCAGTAACAAAGTGTTAAGTCCATTCACTTAGCATATTACAATGTTGTTCAGCTTTAAAATAATGAAAATGAAATATTTTCAAATCTGCAAATTAGAATCATGGACATGATAGGATTTTTGTTTGGTTTTGTTCTGGTTTTAATTTTAGCTAGTTTCTAACTTTTAGGCATTAGTCTAAGGGTGGGGCTCTATTGCATTAGGATGACACATGAAACGCTTGGCATGTGCTTTTCTTGGCATGTGTCCTAAATGACATTACTAATTATTGTAGTGATTCCACTGCAATGAACAAGGAACAAATGTGGATGTGGGTAGAGATACGGACAATGGATCTACACTTTTCACTCCCCCAACCTACAGTCTCCACATTTATTGGAGATTTAAGGCAACAAAAGTTGAAAGTATTGCCTAAAAGAGAACTGATCTGGCTTCAGTCCTTGAGCCTCAAGAGAACGTGACTCAGGCATATATATTAATTTGTAGAAAGGAGTTTGTCTGTATAAATTATTATGATTGTGTACACTGAATTTCAAGTACAAGATTTCAGGCACATAAACAGATAAATAGATTACAGCTCTTAATGGGTAGATAATAAATGAAGATGTTATCTAGCTAACACTGGTAGGAGTACAATTTCAATCAAGGATAACAAATTCAATGGAGCAATATTATGAGGTACCCACATTTGAAAGAAGCCTGATTATTTAATATTCCCCACTCTATCCGGGTTGCTACTCAGAAAAAGAAAATATAAACAGTTCAGGCTCACTGTATAACTATGAGCAAGAATCCTCCAGATCTCCTAGGACTTCAATCTCCAGAATTCTTAGTCAGCATGTACTCTTGCAGGGTTAACACATTGGAGTCTTAATGCATGTGAAAAAGATGTTCCAGGTGACCAGGTCCTAATAATAGGATGAGTTGGGAAACCAAACCCTTTATCACCATAAGTTGCATAGCTAAAGCAGATAATTCTTTGCTAATGGAAGCTTCTATATTGCTTCACCATAATGCCTCCATATACTATACATATCCTTTTCATTCATACTAAATCATCTGTCCTAGGTTAATCCTGCCAACGTTCATACCTGATAGATTGAAAGTTTATTTTGAGGCTAGTTTGATTCTGTTCCATTACATTTGTAATGAAAATAAAACAGCAAGAGCTTTTCCTTCTGTAGATAGGTAATAAACCTAAATTTTCTTCTTTTATCTTTGGTTTACAACTTACATATTATTTCATTGTTCCTTCTCTTTGGCAAGAGTGCACTTTGAAGTGTCTGTATTATACATATTTACATGTTTTAATCATTTACATAGCAGATGAGTCACTTAAATATTTAAATGAAGAAGCAAGCCTAGTAAATAGTGTATGTCTTGAATGTAAGCATTACTCCAGGACGGCTTTAATTGAGCTTGCTGATCATGGATACGCAGTGGTGTGTGGAAGGCTTCCCATAGTCCAAAGAAAACATGTACGTATGAAACTTTTCTTCTGGAAATTTCAGCTAATGCTAAGCAGGCACTCTTGAGCTGATGCAAGTCACAATTTTAGTTAGGCGCTTGGAGACGGTGAATTCTTTCCATACACAGACATCTAAAATAGGGAAATGGTGTTTTAACATTATTTTAATTTTCTTGCTGCTTCCAGAAGAGAGGATAAATTGAAAGAAAGCTGAGATACTGTTTTATGGGTCTTCAAGTGTACTATACTGTACTTGTTTCAAAAGAGAACAATGTAACTGACTCTAGCTAGAAAAGGCAGGAACTTGCCCTAGAACAGTTAAAAATAACATGCTAAGTAAAAGGAAAATAAAAATAAAAATGACTCTCTTGAAAAAGCAGAAAGCTTGCCAATGGAAAAGGAAAGGGTAGAAACTTCAGCCAGCCTTATATCCTGTAGTATAAGAGCAAGCAAATAAAGCATTAGGGATATGTTGCTGAAGCTATATAAGCTGAATGAATATAAGTACTTGCAATTCAGTATCTTGCAGTGCTTTTGCATAAAATAACAGTAAAACAAACCAGGGAAATATTTTTATAGCTAAAAATTAGGGAGCAAAAAAAGAGGAATACATGGAACATTTTTACAAATCTGAGATAAGAGATAAAAATTAAACCATACAAGAGAAGCAGTTCCATTAAGTATACTGGTAAAGTATTTAAAATCCAGTTTGAATTGGATGATTACATCAGAGTATCCAAGATGCAGTAATCACAGCCAGAGCAATAACTCCCATACTGAAGAATACATTAAAGGCAGAATAGCTAATGCTTTTCAATATTTATACAGGCATCCCTGTTCTCTGGGATGATTTTCTTTGGAAACTACTTGGCATTTTACACCATTTCATTTTTAAAGGGGCAGGTTGATCATACAACTTAATGTCGGAGCTGCAGCCGGTGCAGCTGGAGCGTGTTTGCAGTAGTGCCTCCCGGTTTTATTTTATTTTATCAATTTTTAGTACTCCTACTGGATTCTTTTTTATTTAATTAACATTTTTTGGTGGAGATAACAGCGTAGAACGTAATACAAACAAAAACTTTTGTTGCTGCCAAAGAATTAAATAAGCATGGGAAAAAGAAAGAAACTCCATGGCACCAGCCCAGGATCTGTCCCTCCAGTGAAGACAGCAAAACAACCAAGAATTGAGGAGTTCTTTGTTGGCAAGAGATCTGTAAGTAAAACTAACCCCACCATCTCCAACAATCTGGAGAGATTAGAACAGGACCGGCAAAAAGATATGGCAAATCAGCATTTACTAGACTTTTCCGATCTGGGGGGGGACGGGACAAAATGAAAGCCAGCTCTTATCACAAACAACTAGTCCAATAACTTCCTTTATGGAGTCTAAGTTAAAGACTAAAAAGGCAAAGAACAACCAGATAATCCAGAGTATGGAGAGTTTACCCTGGGAAAATTCAACTGAGTTTATGGCAAAGCAATGCCTTCTCACAGTGCAAATGGTGGTTTCAATATTTGAACAATTAATTGCCATCCAACATGATGTAGAGTCATTGAAAAAAGATTTAGCTGTTTTTCTTCAAATACAATATCAGGCCCCAAGTACTCCCACTAAAGTTCTGGCAGAAGATTTGATTAACTCCATTTGCAGGATAAGAAAAAGGAAATAGAGCAAAGAGCCAGAGAAACAGTTAAAGAGACAGATAAAAGGAAGCAGTCCTCTCAGAAAAACAGTCCTCCCCCAGACAAGGCAATGAGAGGAAAAGGTATCAATAAAGAAGAAATCAGGAAAGAATCCCTCCCTCAATTACAACAATCACATCGCTCACTACAAACACAAAGGATAGCTTTTAGAATCCATTTCAACGGACTTCAGCTTCTTCACTATCACAGGACCATGACTGATCTCCGTGCTGTGGAGTGGTTACCTGAGGCCCCAAATTGGAAGCGGATCCTTCTGTCTTTCAAACAGCCCACCATACCACAGATGTTATTCAAGATGAAGGCATTTTTAGCCTCCTTCCAAATCTTTCCCATCAGTGTCTTTGGTGAGGAAAGGGTTAACATGTGAGCAGTATGTTCAAAAAGTCCCGATTTTCCAAAAGAAAGAAAACTATTTTAAAAAGGATGCCGTTAAAAAAAAAGTTTTTATTTCTCTGAAGTGTCATTCCCGATGTGGCCTTTAGAGGGCAGTGGTTTCCCTCTCTCCGCTCGGCTCACTCGCAGCGCCCGACGAGGGGCGAAGCTCCCTCCCCTCCTGTGCGTGTGCGTGCCGACGCACGCCGTTTTTCTGCAGGGAAAGCGACGGGTTTTTGGCAGCGGCAGCAGTGCGGCGAGGAGGAGGCCCGATCCCGGGCCAAGTAGCTCAGCCGTCGGAAGGTTTTTCTTTCTCTTTTTTTGCCCGCTTCTCTCAGGCGCCGCTCTCTCTGCAGCCATTTCTCCCTCTTTCTCCTTTTTGTCCTTTCTCCTCCTTCCCCCCAAAAAGAGAACGAGAGGGAGAAAGAGGAGGTTTTCTAAGCTTGGTGAGCAAGGATCCCCCACCCCACCTCCTCTTTCAGAACAAGGAGGTGTGGGGGAGATGGTGGGATCGCTGCTTTCTGAGCTTGGTGCAGCAAGGATCCCACTATCCTACTATTTTATTTTTCTTTATGTACACTGAGAGCATATTCACCAAAGACAAATTCCTTGTGTGTCCAATCACACTTGGCTAATAAACTATTCTATTCTACTTTACTCTACTTTACTCTATTCATTTCTATTTCAATTCTAACAAGGAGTTTAGCTTCTCTCTCTTGAAAATATAAGCTAGCATAAGGCATTATAATGCAAGCTAGCCTTAACTTTCAAACAGTTCATTTAGTGACCAAAGTTACAATGGCATTGAAAAAAGTGACTGAGTACCATTTTTCACACTTAGCGACCATTTTCACACTTAGCAACCATTGCAGCATCCTCATGGTCACGTGATCAAAATTTTGATGTTTGGCAACAGATTTGTATTTATGATGGTTTCAGTGTCCTGGGGTCATGTTTGACAAAATATAAAATTTTTAGTCAAACCCTCCCCCCGGTCAATGGTGTCCCTCTTTACCAATCTGAAAATCTGGTCACCTTATAATAACGCCTTGTCCTACAACCAGAGAAGAAGCTTCAGAATGGCAAGCTCTGCTAGCTGGTGCTAAAACCTCTTACCCTGAACAAGTTTCTCAAGAGTCTACACATGACCTAGATGGGTCCTCTCTATTTTTAAAGAAGACCAATTCAGTGTGCAAGGACACCTCAATCCATGGTAACAACCAGGCAACTTCCCTTTGTATAAATCAAGTTTCCTGATGAGCTCCAAAAGTTGACCCACTCTCCCTTACAACCTGGAATATAACAGGTTGGTCTGTCCCGTCAAAAGACCAACTCTTTTTTGACTATATATCACAATTTGACATCCTCTTCTTGCAGGAAACCTGGGCCTCCACAGAGATCCAGTTAGATGGCTATTGGGTTAACTCAATTCCGGCTGTCCCAAGCAAGGTGGGGGGGAGAGCTAAAGGGGGTATTGTAATCATACAACTTAAACGACCTCTCTTTTTGTAGTTTACCATGTTGAAAAAAAATCAAAAGTCACCACTTTTTTCCTTTTTTCTTTGCGTTTTCCCTTTCTTTCTCTTAGTTTTCTAAAAAAAAATTCTGGTATTTTATTTTATAATGAAACTTTAAAAAAAAATACAATAAAAGAAACCACTGAATCTAACTCTCCAATAATTCCTCTGAGTCACTTGTAGATGGAAAAGTAGTGAAAATCTTATCAATTTCATTTGGTTAAATATTAATATAATTACTCTTCCCCCCAAAAGTTTCATCAGTGGGAAGGAAAGAAGGACATGGAATTTTCCCTGAACTAAGATATAATCAAACTACCCATTCCAAGCAGTTACTTTTCATCAGTTTGAAATTTTAAGATCTGAAATGCAAGGAATAAATTTTGTGTTATACATAGAAGTCCCTAACTAGGATTCTTTCCCTTGACTTTTTTTCTGCCATAAAAATACCTCATTACTCATGTTTATTTATTTATTATTTATTTATTAAATATATTTATATGCCGCCCAATCCCGAAGGACTCCGGGCGGCTAATGTTGTCAATAAATAACATTTAGTGATATCTTATACACATTACAACGAAGATGAACAGTGACTGTAGATATTAGCCACTGAGCCATGTCACCAAAGCTGGTAAATTCAAGTTGTCCTTGTTACTCCTCTTGATTCAAGTTAGTCAGACAGTAACTATTTACTTCCTGTAATTCATCAAATGTTATAAACTCGGCCCAAATTATTCACAATAATACGGCAAACTCAGGTTAACTATTTAATGCTGATAATATCCTAGTTGTAGGGACATGAAAAAATGAGAATCTCAGCATCACATGGCAAAACAGAAGAGTCAGAATCCAAGATTCATGGAAAAGGTAAGGCACACTTGACTATTGTTTTATAAGATGGAAAATGAAGATAGACAAGCAGGCAGCTGAGAGACAGCCGGGAAGGGAATGGAAGAACAAATGAAAGTTGCTGCTATTATTATTATTATTATTTGCAAAAACAGAATTGTATCACAGCGGCCAGTTGTTTCGTCGGATTTGGCATTGATTACTAGTCGGGCCCCACCCAGGGGCCTAGGACATCGTAATGTATTTTTGTAATATGCGTGCAGATCCAAGCAGTGCGGCTTTTTGCATTTGACTGATGGTGATTTTGTCAATTTTTAACTGTTTTAAATGTAATTCCAGTGCTTTTGGATTAGCACCCAGTGTGCCAATTACCACTGGAATTACCACTGCTGGTTTGTGCCATAATAGTTGAATTTCGATTTTTAAGTCCTGGTATTTCGCAATTTTTTCATGTTCCTTCTCGTCAACCCTATCACCTGGTATTGCGATGTCTATGATTGTAACCTTATTTTTCTCAACCAGTGTGATGTCTGGTGTATTATGTGCCAGTATTTTGTCCGTTTGTATGCGAAAATCCCACAAGATCTTGACCATCTGATTTTCGGTGACTTTTTCAGGCTTATGTTCCCACCAGTTTGTTGCTGTTTTAATATTATAATTTTTGCACAAATTCCAATGGATCATTTGTGCTACTGAATTGTGCCTCAATTTATAATCAGTCTGTGTGATTTTTGTACAGCAGCTGAGTATGTGATCAACAGTTTCATCAGCTTCTTTGCAAAGTCTGCATTTGGCATCATCAGAGGATTTTTCGATTTTGGCCTTAAGGGCATTTGTGCGGATAGCTTGTTCCTACGCAGCCAGGATTAGTGACTCTGTTTCTTTCTTTAATGTACCTGCTGTTAACCATAACCAAGTTTTTTCACTGTCCACTTTATCTTTTATTTTTTCCAGAAATTGGCCATGCAATGCTTTGTTCTGCCAACTCTCCATTCTTGATTTTATCACATCTTTTCTGTATTGTTTCATCTGTTGAACCTTCAATAGATTTTTGTTCTTTACTTCGATTAATAGATGTTCTTGACTTTCTTTTAAATAATCAGCCAGTGCATGTTTTTCTTCTTCAACTATTTGCTTCACTTGTAATAATCCTCTGCCACCTGATTTTTGGGGCAGGTATAGTCTATCAGTATCACCACGTGGATGTAAACTGTAGTGCATTGTCATTAGTTTCCTGGTTTTTCGGTCCAAAATGTCCAAATCAGCTTGTGTCCAGTTAACTATACCAGCTGTGTATCTTATAACTGGTATTGCTCAGGTATTTATGGCCTTGATTGTATTTCCACTGTTCAATTTAGATTTCAAAATTTTCCTAACTCTATTGGTGTACTCTCCCCTGACAATAGTTTTTACTTCTCCATGCTTGATGTTATCCAACTGCAGAATGCCTAAATATTTGTAGGCTTCATTTTCATTGCATTTAATTAATTGGCCATTGGGCATTTCAATTCCCTCACATGTAGTGATTTTGCCTCTTTTTATGGATAAGTGGCGCATTTTTCCATGCCAAACTGCATTGAAATATCGGTGCTGAATACTTGGACTGTGTTTGTCAATGATTGGATTTCTATTTCTGACTTTCCATAGAGTTTCAAATCATCCATATAGTAAATGCGAAATTTTTTCAGCTTCTTTGGCTGTTTGGTAGCCTAATTTCATTTTTTTTAAGATTACTGATAGTGGGATCATTGCGATGATGAAGAGAAGAGGTGAAAGTGAATCACCCTGGAAAATTCCTCGCTTGATATTAACCATTCTGTAGAGCTCATTCCCTACCGCTAACTCAGTTCTCCATTGTTTCATTGCCTTTTCAGTAAAGGATGTAATATTTTTGCTAATGCCAGTTGTTTCTAAGCATTTTACGATCCAACTATGTGGCAGTGAGTCAAACGCCTTTTTGTAATCAATCCAGACCATATTCAAGTTCGTTTTTCTGTTCTTACAATTTTCTAATATCATTTTATCAATTAGAAGCTGATCTTTTGTGCCCTGCTCCTTCTTTTGTTGCCTTTTTGCTCTACTGGCAAGATGTTGTTTGTTTCCAAATAATCCATCATGTTATCTGCAATAATGCCTGTGAGTAATTTGAAGGTTGTTGGCAAGCATGTTATTGGTCTGTAGTTTTCAGGTGTTGTTCCTTTGGTTGCATCTTTCTGAATCAAGTATGTTTTTTCAGTTGTCAACCATTCATCAATTTGGCCCTTTTGTAAAATTTCATTCAGTTGCCTGGCCAATATTGCATGTAAACTGGTCAGATATTTGAGCCAGAAACCATGTAATTGGTCCTTTCCAGGTGATGTCCAATTCTTTACCTTTTTAACTCGATTTTTGACCATCTCAGTTGTTATTTCTAATACTTGCATTTGTTTGTTGCCAATGCTTTTCTCAAAGTCATGTATCCACTTTGCTTTCTTGTTGTAATCCTTTGCATTTTCCCACAATTCTTTCCAGAATTCAACTGTGGCCTGCTTTTCTGGTTTTCACTTTTGGTGTCACCATTCACATTAAGACTTTGATAAAAACGCCGTTGGTCTGATCGAAATTGCTGATTTTGTTTATATTGGATGATTCGTGCCTCATATCTTTCAATTTTTCTAGCTGTTGCTGTTATCTGCTGTTTTACAATCTCCACAGCTTCATTGATGTTTCTTGTATCCAATCTATATCTTCTGATTAGCCGATCTATGATTTTGTTGTTTTTAAGCCGTTGCTCATGCATGTTCTTTAAGTTACTAGCATCTGCCCTTAATTTTTTGATTTTTTGTTCTAAACGGATTTTCCACTTTGGCTTTGATGCTTTTTCTGTTGTGTGACTAGGTACTTTAATTTTAATGCCTAGTTCATTAGTGACTATTACAGCTGTGCTGTACATTAACTGGTTTGTTTCCAAGATGGATCCAGGTTCAATTGTTGAAAACATTGCATTAACCATTTTCATGATAGGGGCCAAAATTTTCTTAGGCACAGTTTTTAGTGATGGTAAACGTTGCCTTTCCTCATTAAGCAGAAAATGCTCCATGATCTTATCCTTCAATTCTTTTTGTTTTTGAGTTAGTTCATCAGTTGGTTCAGTGATAACTGGTTCTAGTGGTGGTGATGTTATTTCCTCCCCGAGAGCTTCTTCTGGGAGTTCTACTATAATGTCTTTAGTTGTGTCTTGAATATCAGTTATTTCTGCTTGTGATATTGTTTTTTTGGTTTTGCAATTTGCCTGAATTTCCTCATGTTCAAGTTCACTAAAAACTTTATTCCGTATAATAAATCGCCTTTGATCTGCTAGTCGTTGTTCACTAACATTTGAATCTGGATATTGTTCTTTCCATAATTCATACATTCGCTTTAAGTAACCTCTTTTTTCTGGCTCTGAGTTGTAGTAACAGGCCATTATGGCACGGTTTTCATCTGCACTATATTTTTGTCGTTTTGTTGGCTGGTCCACTTGTAGCCCACTTGTCGACGGATGTCCAGGGACCCCAACATCCGCCGCGGCCCTTGTTAACCCACGCGATGACCGATGCGGTATGGAATTCTTATTTGTTTTTTTCACCATATTGTATGGGTTGGCGGGTTTGTTTTTACGGGACCAGATGCCAACCTGACCCCAACCCTCCTCCTTTCTCATCCGGGCTTGGGACCGGCAATGGCGGAGTTGTTGTTGTTGTTGTTGTTGTTGTTATTATTATTATACAATTGTATCACAGCGGCCAGTTGTTTCGCCGGATTTGGCATTATTATTATTATTATTATTATTATTATTATACATTCTCAGTACATAAATGGGGAATAAATACTTTTAGTGGGGCTATATGTAATAAAATGTATAACCATTTAAAATAGAGTGCATATTGTACACTGAAGTTGCATAAATTCTTCTATAATTAATATTTACAAATTTATTTCCTAAAATTTTACCTGCTTTTAGTATAATTAGCACATGAGAAAACTATGCTGAAAGATATTCCCTGCATTCATGAATTGTAAACTGGATGCATTATTTTATAATACAAGATTCATAGGCAGTTTAGTTTACTTATTAAAATATATATAGTTGAAATATATGTGGATGCCTAGTGATCTTTGACATTGTGGAGTTATTAAATCCACAATTGTTTTTACAGTAAATGAAGAGTTGAGAAGACCAAGATTGTCTATAGACATCTCATCTGCATTAAAATATTAAAAGCTCCAACTGAACCCTATTAAAATGGCTGCTCTTATTGCTGAAAATTTCCGCTTTCTTTCACTCTTCTTTAAAAGTAAAGATGTGATGATTTTCAATGGCTTGGTGGCTCTAGGCACTGTTGGAAGCCAGGAACTGTTCTCGGTGGTTGCATTTCACTGTCCATGTTCCCCAATTCGGAATTACATCTACGGTCTGGCTGCCATAGGAGTGCCTGCTCTGGCCTTGTTCGTAATCGGTGTAATCTGGAACAACCACACTTGGAACTTAGTGGCTGAGTGTCACAAGCGAGGAACCAAGAACTTTTCTGCAGCAGCTAATTTCTTGATCTTTGGATCTGTCATGGGAAGAGCTGCAGTGGCTCCTGTCACATGGTCGGTGATCTCACTGCTTCGTGGAGAAGCCTATGTCTGTGCCTTAAGTGAATTTGTGGATCCCACTTCCCTGGATCATTTCCCACTTGGCTATGGACCAGATATCTTGGCCAGGTTTCCTTGTGAAGATCAGCCAGCCAACATGACACGTTTTAAGGATGAAGTTACAAGACGATTAAGATACGAGTCACAGGTAATTTATTTATTCATAAAAAATACCATGTTTTCCTGAAAATAAGACCCAGTCTTATTTTCTTTTCGGCCCCAAAATAAGCACTCAATCTTATTTTCAGGGGGAGTCTTACCTGCTAACCTTAGGACTACTGCAGCCACACCTCCCACGAACCAACAACTGTCTCACTGCTGCCAAACCTCTTCTGCAACTACTTGCAGCCAGATACCACGTGGCTCAGCATGCCATTGCCGCTACTCACAGTAGGATGCACGGGGTTCATTGCACCAGTGCTGCCGCTTGCAGGAGGCTGTGTGGTGCATTGTGCCATTGTGCACGCGAGTGACGACATTGGTGCAAGGAGCCTTGCAACATTCTGCTGAGAGTGGTGGCACCAGGCGCGATGAGCCTGGTGGCATTCTTATTTTTGGGGTAGGGTTTATCTTACATGCAGGCATGAAAATCGGGCTACGGGTGTTTTCAGGGTAGGTCATATTTTTGGAAAAACACCATATTAATATATATATATATATATATATATGTATGTATGTATGTATGTATGTATGTATGTATGTATGTATAATGTACATATAATATACAGTGGTACCTCGGTCCTCGTCAATAATTCATTCTGGAAGACACATTGAATACTAAAATGGAGTAGTGAGAAGACCACGTGACTTACTACATAACCTGTTATTTCGCCCAGAAGAAATAGCAAGTCATGAGGCAGATGATCAGCAAGTTCTTTCACTGGGTGAAAGACGAATGGTAGGACAAGATTTCTGCTTCAAAACACGTTGAATACCAAATTTGACATGTTTTGAAGCAGTTGAGAGCTGACATATGACTATACTATACTATAATCATAAAACAAAATCCAAACATGAACTCCAATACTCATTAATTCAGATTAAGAACATGACATGCTACAAACAAATAATCAAAATGAAAAAAGTAACAAAAACTGAATGTTGGCTCAGTCCACAGTAAAAACCAAAGAATAACAATAAAAATCTTCCATAGCATATCCCCTGTAAAAGCCTGCTTAAACAGCATAATTTGGTAGATGCTATTCTTCATTGCAAGACAAATGGTTATCTATCTGAACCGTTTTTATTTTACCAAAAGTTTTTAATTTAGTTTGTAAGAATATCTCCTAAATTTTAGTAGCCTCCAGAGCAAGTACGAGAGTGCTCGGGAAACAGTGGAATTTGTTGATTGCATGGAAGTCCACTCAAACAAAACTGATTATTTTCAGATATTTAATCCATAAAAATCCTCAACTAGCAGTTAAACACAAACCTTGCAGTTATTAACCAGAAAAAATGAAGGTACACTATAATTATTGCTTTCACCATTATCCACTTACAAATGTAACTGAACTTGATTAGAGTTTCAATTATACTTTGGGGTCCAATTTTTACTTTAAAGAAATAAAATAAAAGTAGGTTTTAAAAAAGCGTACTTGTTAAAAATCAAACCAATTCAAGCCATGTTCTATTCATATTTTCTCTTTCCCTTCAGCTCTTTGGATGGATGCTCATTGGTGGGGTTGCAGTTCTTGTCTTCATCACCAAGTGCCTAAAGCATTGCTGCTCACCACTCAGCTACCGCCAAGAAGCCTACTGGAACCAATACCGCTCTAGTGAAGCTAGGCTGTTCCAACGGACTGCAGAAGTACATTCCAAGATTGTGGCTGCCAACAACGTCAAAAACTTCTTTGGCTTTGTACACTTAGATAAAGAGGACCAGGAACTGGTCCAAGCATATAATGTGCACAATGTTCAGCCCCGGTCACAATGGGATGCCATCACTGGAGTCTACATCTATCGAGAGAATAGTGGCTACCCTCTCTATAGCCGCCTCCATAAGTGGGCCAAAAATGTAATGGGAAACTCCTCTAATCCTGATAGCCAGGAAACAGCCTTCCTAGCTACCTAATACAGGTAGCCCTCAAGTTACAACCATTTGTTTAGTGACCGTTCAAATTTATCACAGCAGTGAAAAAAGTGATTTATGACCATTTTTCACACTTATGACCATCGTAGCTTCCCCATGGTCACATTATCAAAATTTAGATGCTTGGCAACTGGCATGTATTTATGACGGTTGCCGTCATATATTTTTGCAATATTCTGAGAAGCAAAATCAATGAGGAAGCCAGACTCACTTAACAACTGTGTTCCTCGCTTAACAGCTGTGGCAAGAAAGGTTGTAAAATGGGGCAAAACTGACTTAACAACTGTCTCGCATAGCAACAGAAATGTTGGGCTCGATTGTGGTAATCAGTTGAGGACTACCTGCAACTACTCAACAGCTGTCCTACAAGCTTAACAAAAATCATTTTGAGCACTTAAGACAACTATGCTAGAAAGCATCCAATAATTGATTTTATACTTTGACTAAACTCTCAGAAAATATATAGCTGATAGATTTCAAATGAATTATGTCACATGTGATACAAATCTATTGTTGCTGTCTCATCAGAAATAAGGCCTAAGAAGCTCAGTTGGATATATTCTTACATAATATTACAGTTTAATAGTCTGGTATCAAATAATATTGGGAGACCATATTTTTCCAAAAATCTGTCCAATTGAACATCAGTGTATAATTTCAGAAAGTGTGCTAATTGGCAAACATGTACATTTGGTCCTTGCTTTGACTGATTGTTTAGATTCAAAGTTACAACGGACTCCCCAGGGTTCCTTATGATTTCGGTTTGAAGTTTTTGATGGCTGGGCCCTCTGCCAACACTAAGTTGGCAAAATATTTTATTTGTAAAATCTGTTCTAATTTCTCTTGGTCATTAAGATCTTTCATTTCCGTATACATTTGATCGATTTGTTAATGAAAATTTTAAACACTGAAAGGTTATTTGTTGTCTCAGTCTTAACACTACTAAATGCTAGAAATCATAATAGTTATTAACATTCACTTTGACCTTTAAGTTGTTGTGGGATGTATGTGGGATTATCAGTGACTAAAATATGAAAAGCTACAGAGTTGGATGGCAAGTCAAAACTAATAGTGATATAATGGTCAAATATTGGGTTAGAACTGGGGAAAATCCCACCTCAGGCATACAAACTCAATGCATAATTTTGAGCCAGTATCTCTAAACCCAACCAACTTTATAGGGCTGTTGATGCAGGCAAAAATGTATACTATGTACTGTGTATACTATGTACACAGCCTTCAATTCATAAAGAAAAAGCAGGTTATAAAATAAATGAATAAGAAATTAGTCAAATATCAGATGCCAAAATATACATGCCCTACCATTTTTCTCCAAGGTGCATGACTGTCAGTTATTGGAATTAAGTGCAAAAGAACAAATTATGCCTATTTTCCTGGCAGTGCATGACATTTGTACTGTTACTATGCAAAGGCCATGACACTGCAATTTTTAGGCAATGACTATAGTCTTCTGTAGGAGAATGAATCAGGAACACTGGGTTGTAAAATAACAGATGGAAAAATGTATGGAAACTGCTTATTGTTTAGACATTGTATATTTAACATTGATAATTTTAGCATATTTATAAGAAGTTCAGAATTCTGTGAATTGCAGATGTAGAACAGGATAGGGCGTATAAAATAAAAACGGAGTATTTTATACTTAAGCTATGATGATGAGGCTAATTAAATGGAATTGCAGAACCTTGCTTCTGCAGACAACAGCCTTTTAATTTAGCCTTTAAGCCTTGAATATATTTTACAGGATGCTTAGAAAGCAGCGGTGGTATTATCTTCTAAGCCTATACTTGAATACAAAATATTTTAGGGAGGGAAGAACTATTTACTTGCTACTGTAACCAAGCAGTTGGTTGCTTTCTCCTAATTATGAATTGTATATTTTAAAAAGAATTGAAGACAAATAAGGTTATAAATATAATTTTTTATTTGAGTTTGGGGGGAGGGATATAAAAGTTGTAAAACATTTACATCACTTACACTGTTAATGTGTGGTCCTGGCTATTCCAATCTGTTATTGAGCTCGTTGGGAAATGCAAAAAAGCAAGAGGGCTTTTCGTACTACAGATGAGGCATATCCACTTCCCTTCTCAACATACTGGGTAAGCAAGACCCTGAAGTCTATTAGCTCTCAGCAAGGTTGTTCTTGGATTCCACATACTCCAATGCTGCTGCCTTCACAGCCTGGATGGTTTCCACGGTGCCATACTTCTTCTCATACTCCAGGTAGCGTTTAAAGAAGAACTTCATCTTCTTTGCTGTTAAGTTTAGGTGAATCACTCTTTCAAAAATATCCCTATGAAAAATCCAAAATAATGTTTAGAATAACAATTTTAATCTGATATTTTATTTCTATTTAAAATGACTAAAATTGTTAGATTGCTTTCTCCTATGTGTAGGAGATATATTTCTAGAGCAAATTCTTTAGGCTTCTCATTGTTAATTGTTAATAATGTTTCCTTGCCAAAATCAAGTCACTCTGTGTGCTTTAGTTTTAAGCTAATACACATTCCCAAGCTTACATTTGCATCTTTGCTGGAAATTAAGAATCCTAACCTTCCTACATGTGTTAGTACTCACCGGACTTCTTTTTGGCTTCCATGTTTTATCATTACATCTATGTACACTGACCAGACGTCTGTACGTTTAGGGTATGTGCTCAGCATGTTTTCAAACATGGCCTTGCCATGTTCTGCATCACCAAACTGAAACTCTAACTGTGCCAGCTTTGAAATCACATCCACGTCTGCAACAAAAAAGAAGAAGCAAGGATTATTTAAAGGATTATTTCCAGCAGTCATTATTAATTCTGCCTGAAGTTTGAAGGTGTAACTATTATTTAGAAATATATGGTTAGCTACATCCTCACTACAAGAATTTTCAGAGCAGATTAGCGAACAAGATGGAAAGGTCTACTCTTTTGTGAAATATGTCCTGTTCCTTGGGATGCTGAATTTGTTTCTGTCTATTGGCGTGAAAGAAAAAAGGATGTATTTATTAAGAAATGAAGGTGAAGAAATGGAAATGGAAGAAAATGACTGAAAGAGACAAAGATAAGAATGATTATAGAATATAGATAATACAGATATTAATCTACTCCAATCTAAATGGAAGTCCAATGAGGAAGATATAGAGAGCACTATTCAAGAAAGAAGGAAAACAAATAACTCTTACGCTCTTTGTCTGGCAAGCATTTCAGTGCCCGTGGCATAAGTCTGTGAGCTGCCTCCACCAAACCACGCTTCAGAAGAAAAGTGGTGTACTTTACCCACACAGACTTTTCTTGACGGAAGCGTTTCAGCATTGTACTATATAGGTCCTCAGCTTCCTGAATACATCAAAAGAAAGGATAAAGAATCATCCTAAATATGCAAAATCTTTTTATTTTCATTGCTTCTAAATTACAAAGGATAATCTAGCTTTTGTTCTCATAAATACCCCTAGTTTTCCAATCCTATCTTACCATAATTATAGAAATGGGTAGTAGCTACTTTTGTGCTAGGAGATTTAGATATTTATGTGGGGATGAAGCTAAATAGGCATGGCTTGAAAATAGCTGCCTTCTATTTTATTTCATCCTTAAAAGTTCTATGCTATAATAATGTTACCTGAGCCTATTCAACATAGGCTCAGAATGCTAACTGCCATTCTACAATTGGACCAGAAATTCTAAATTCAGTTCCAAAGAGTTGAAGGCTAAATCTTCTCTCATATGTAGAAAAATAAAAATATACATTAAGCCTGTGTACCTTATTCAACAAGGTGCTTCACTCAACACAGGCTAAATATACAACTACATGTCCTGTTTCTTCATTGTCAACTGCCAATTCTGCAATTTTAGAATATAGATTTCATAGGTCTTAAGAGTGCATCATTTTGCATTTAATAATCTGGACGAGAGCAATAATCTGACATTGAAAAGAACCACACAGAGAGAAGATTTCTGCTGCTCCAAACAGAGGCAGCATCCACAAGTCCAAAATGTTAAGGGAAGTCTAGGACAAGGCAGAGCAGACTAGGTGCATTCTTTCTTGAAATAAAACAGATATCCTTCCTGTCATACACACAGATGAATAAAAGTGATCATTCTCTTTACCATGCTGCTATAATTGGCATCACCTTATATTTCTCAGACGCGCTGTAGATGTCTGCCAATTGCTGAAAGACCTTCAGAGGCTCATTGTACTGAACTGCTCTTTCAAAAACTTTCATCAGTCCTTCCTCTGTGCCATACAAGTTCTCCAGGTTCAGCAAAGCGACCCACACATTCAGTTTCTCTTGTTCCTCTCTGAAGGAGAAAGAAAGCAACATTCACTACAAAGATCAAAGCTCTTGATTTTGCCTTTGATGTTGATATTCCTTGTGGCTGGTTTATACAGGATACCTGTGTATTTAGAGAAAAGTAAGAGAAAAAAGTTGCATGTTCCCTTTACGCAGCAAGTATTTTAAGATCCACCAAGCAAAAGATAGCATGGATATGAACTGTTACCAAGGAAAATGAAATCAACAAAAAAACAAGTCACCTAAAGGAGATAGTTTTTAGTGCCCTTTCTGCAACAGCTCTAGCTTTCTCGATCTCTGTAGCTTGGAGATGAAAAGCCATGAATTGCAACCAAAGGATGGAGCTGTCAGGACTGCCGAGTACCAAGCGGTCGAAGTCATCTGCTGTCTGCGGCTGTCGCTTGGGATCCATCAGGGCAGCTTCCAGCTTAGAGAGTTCTTTCTCTGCTTTTTGCTTCTCCAGCTCCTGTTTCTTTTTTGTTTGTTTCTTGGCCTTAAAGAAAGAAAAGGGAGAAAAAGAAAGGCCTTCATGACTGGAAAACCTGTAGTGCTGCAGGATAACATACTATAAGACAAAGTGGGGTGCCTCCAAGAACCAGAGACTACTCTAGGGCCTTTGGGGTACTTAGCAGGCTCAATTAGACTAGAGACTCAGAATTTTACTATTGTTGTTACAGAAGGATGACACTCTGTCTCTTTCTAAGCTATTCTTAGCACCAGTAGTGCCACAAGAGTCCCAATTTTTCATTTGTTTTTTTTAGTGTTGTGAAAACTATGCAGCACTTTAAAAAAATTGACATAAAAATAACTATGTCTACAAAAATATTCTCCTTTCATAGTTACATACCACAAAACATCTTATTATGTAAATGTGCATGGAAATGCTTTATCCAAGACATTCTTCACCATGATCATTTAACATTATAAAGAAAGGAATATCTCTTCCCTCCCCCTCGTGTGTGTGTTTGTGTGTGTGTGTGTATCTCACACACTCTTTCAACTAGATGGACCTTTTTACCAAAAGGTTAACTGAAGGGCAACTACATACTAACTGCTATTGCATAGAAATTAATCCCAAGAGCAAACAATACAGAAATATTGTACCATGGATTCGGCATCATTTTCTTCTTCGCTGTCTGAGCTCTGCTCCTTTGGAATCAATGTGGTTCCATCCAGCACATTTAAGCCCTCCTCCCACATAAAGCTGGTTGAAACCTTCAGTCGTGGAACTTCTTTTCCCTGCTGATAAACAATCAGAAATATATACTCGCATCAACCATCCCACTCAGTACAAAAACATGGCTTCCACCATGCCAAAAGACCTATCTCTTTCTTGCAGCCTTTTACCTTAGACTTCTTTTTATGCTTCTTTTCCTTCTCCTCTTCCTCCCGATAATAAACCTCCACACCACTATCACCCTCCTCAGTACAATAAGCTCTCTTTTTTGCTGGCGTTACTTCCTGTCATTGAAGAAAAGGAAGTGTTAAACATTGGTTTTTAAAATGTTTCCTAATCAAGCCTAAAATCTCTTCCAGAATAGATACCTGCTCGCTTTCAGAGCGCTTCCTCCTTTGATTTCTTGATTTCTGGGAGGGTGTATCCGTTTCACTACATGGCTTTTCATCACATGGAATAATGCTTGGCTTCCCTGTGTCTTCAGGAAGGAGAGAAAGCTCCACAAGGTTCTCCCGTCTATTTATGCTGTAGAACGAGTAGAACATAGGAAATGATAGGAGAAAGAAGAACCAGCATAATTATGCAGTCTATAGTGTCCTCTTAAAATGCTTTACATTTTTAATTTGTTCAGCTTCACGCCATTTCAGTAAGGTAGCAGTATGATTAATAAAATGATTAACATCAAATAAAACACATACACAATTCACCATAGTGCCACACCCTCTCTTAATTATACATTTTATTGCTCACAAGGCCCATTCATTTTGCCACCTCAGAGGAACCGTGGTTTTGGGAAAACACCCTACTTACCTGAGAACTTTGGCAGTGAGAAGCTGATCTGTATGTATGTACTTCATACAGAGCGAATGATCTGGCACAAAGAATGGGGTGACATATTGGAGGGAAATTTGACCCACCACTGAATCAGACAACCTGTCAAGAAAGAAGACTGTAACTTCTTCAAGTGTACTTCAAAAGATAAAATACACACTTTGAAATGGTGCCTATGATACGGCTAAAAAAATACAACTAGTCCATGGCCATAACAAGAATACAGAAGCTACACTTATGTGGGGAATGCTATATATTTGAAGGATGTAAGTCTATATTTCTCTGGTTGCCATAGGGGGTTGAAGGAACAGTGTTTTTTCAAGCACAAACAATTTTCTCCAAAAAGAGACGGTAAAAATCTTCCTGCTTTAAGGAATATATCTGCATATTAATTAAATCTGGTAAGTCAAACAGACACACACAAGGAGGCATACACAGAAGTGAAATAATATCTCTATTTACTTTTATGATCGCAAACAAAACTCACCCCAAAGAGATGCCTGATGCTGTAATGGATTTGACATAGCCTCTGATGAGTTGATCATTCTGAATGTTATCAAGAGAAGCAATTTCAGGATCCTCAACTTTCTGATGGCCTTTAGGATTTATCCTAAAATAAACAGGAGAATGAGTAAAGAACTTTCTTCCTGCATAGGCAAAATAAATTAGAATGACAAACCCCATACTCTTCTCTAAATGCACATTTATAATACAATGGAATTGTATTAGGACTAAGAGCAGGTTTCTCTTCTGAGTGTAGATGAGGCAGTATTTTCTTACCTGGATGGTCGGAGGGATACTTTTACAGCATTGTCTTCAATGGAAAGAATGTAACATCTATATAGAAGATGGGAGGAAGAAAGTAACTTCAGATGTGATTATGTCTACTAAAAGAAAAAGTTGATTACACTATATATGCCTTAGATGTATCATGCTGGAGCATCCCAAAACATTGTAATTATTGGCTATTGGCATTTGGAGGTATTTGGAAGACATGGTTCAGAATAAAGTGGCAAAATTATCAAATGTTGTCTAAAGGATCATGCAATGCCTTTATTAAAACTCATGCTCTAGTTTTGATTTGTTTCTTTTCAGGCAATCCAAGGATGATATCTGCACTCGGAAGGGTTTAGACTTGGGGTGGTTGAAGTATCACATTTTCTAATTCAAGCTGTTGCAATAATAATCAGAGAATCTCTTACATTTCTTAGTGTCCATGGAAATCCAGCTGTTTGGGACTGTGAAGCGGAATTTTCTTAAGAATGTATCTAAGGTTTGGAAATTGCTTCCAGGAAAGGTTAAAATTCTCCCTCTTTTAATGAACTTTTCAAAATTGGTTTTTAAAAATTATATATTTAAAATCACAGATGAAATTGCTGTTATTATTTTTTGTTGTCATTCTAATAGTTTGTGAATTGATGCTTTCACCCTTCCCTTTTATAGTCAGCCACCTTGAAGTTGTTTTTTTAGGGAAGCACAGAGTGTTTAAAATAAAAGAATTATTTTCTAACATTATTCCTGAGCAAGGATCCATCTTGAAATATTGGCAGTCAAAACAAAAGACTTGTTTTCAAAGTAGCTTAAGAAAATCAATGATCTGAAAATGGGAATTCAAAATGTAGGTTTGTAACAACTTGGCATCCTTCATGTATTCTGGAAGCTTAATTCCTTCCTAGGCTTCTAAAGGTTGCATCTGTTAAGGTCGTAACAGATTGAAATGCATCAGGTTGGAGAAGACTGCTCTAAGCAACTAGCACACACATCTCAAGATGAACTGGTTAATTTTAAGCTGTTTGGCATTGATATTACACTGATGTATTTTACAAGCCAAAATACAATATAAAATTTCCATGCTAAAAGTAAGGAATAATCAGGAGACAAGATCATTGCTAAAGATCTTTACCTTCAGTTATTTAAAGCTTTTGCAGAAGGCTCTTACCTGACTATTTTTCCAACACCGAAGTCTTCAAGCGGTTGTTCTGTGTATGAATCGTTTAGGTGGAAAAGACTGACTCTGCCAATCCTCCCAAATGGAAGGATAATATGTAGACCAACATGGGGAATCACTCGTTTCACAGTGCCCAGTACAATTGTTCCTTTCTCCAATGAACGAGTGCCTGAGGAAATCCAGATCAGATACTACAGATAATTGTTATAGAGTACATTTTCTTATACCTTTAAGATATTTGAGACTGTGGATTTCTAGTCTTAATTTTCAAGCATGCCTTAGCTTAGATCAACTCCTAAATACCAAAGGTTTCATCCATTTCCAATTATGAGTGCTAGAAGTTCTACCATAGTGTGCAAAAAGACTATCAAATTACCACTAACAGAAACAAAATATCCTATAATCTCCGTAGCATTTAATCCCAGTTAATCCCAGACTTGGCAGCTTTTTCCTGGCTCCAGGCACCATACCCAATTATTGCAATTTGGCACGGAAATACCTATTTATCTGATTTTAATACATTGATCACTATTTAAGTATACCTGTTAGTGACAAAGCAAGTTTGGTTCCAGAAATATCGCAATCTATCACTGTTGCAATCAATGCCTGTCCTTTTTTGAAGCATTTCCTGGCATGTTTTATATCCTATAGAAAAAGAAATATAGACATGACTATCAAAAAGTGCTCACAATACTTGCTGTAAAATATTTTAAAGGTATTGATTCTCACAAAATGATAAATTTTCATAGTAGCCTCCCAAGATGTGCTTAAGGGTACTGATCCTCTTATCCTTCAGCAATTACCTTGGGATTCGAAGAAAGCAGCAGCTGCAAAATTCTCCCTCTGATGGTGGGACTAATCTCCACCTCCAGCCGTTTCTTTAACACATTGTACTGAGAAAATATACAACACAGACTTCAGCATTTCATTGGAAAGACGTATAATTTCAACGTAACCTCCAACAACAGGTTCTAAAAACCTTTTGAGAATTTCAGCATTACCTGCACTTAATATCACACACATATGCACATAAAACAAAGCAAAAAGTAAAACTCTTAACTCTTCAAAGTAATAATTTTGGAGGAAAAGATACAAATTATTTTTTTTTAAAAATTAACTATAGACTTCTCACTGTATTTCACTCAAAAGTTAAAAGGTAAGAGGAAAAAATATCCAGGGTACAGATGTTGAGAAATTCTAAATCTCACATTCTTAACATAGCATGTCACCGTCTGCCCAGGTTTCAGTGGTTCTTCTGGACGGTCTTTTTCAGCATTCAAGGTCGCTTTGCTTTCTCCTTTCAGTTCACTGATCGTGAGAGAAAGTAAAATAGTTATGCCCAGGCATTCTACTTTGGCATTCCAATAGTTTCCTTTTCGGCAAAGTATCTTCTAGTTCATATTTAGGAACAAGCAGCTGCAAGGCCACATGTGTATTCGAATCCCAAGACAGGTGCAGGTAGCCTTCGATTTACAACCACAACTGAGCCCAAAATTTATGTTGTTAAGTGAGACATTTAAGTGAATTTTGCCCCATTTTATTACCTTTCTTGCCACAGTTGTTAAGTGAATCACTGTAATTGATAAATTGGTAACATGGTTGTTAAGGTAATATGACTTCCCCATTGATTTTGCTTATCAAAAGGTTGATCACATGACCTTGGTAAACAGCAATGGTCATAAGTATGGATCAGTAGCCAAGCAACTGAATTTTGATTACATGATCATGAGGATGCTACAAAGGTTGTGAGTGTGAAAAACAGTCACAATTCACTTTTTTCAATGCCAATGCAACTTTGAATGGTCACTAAATGAACTGTTGTAAGTCTAGGACTTACCTGTATTACAAATTTATTTAAATCTAACATTATGGATTATTTAGAAATACTTGTTCAGATTAGAAAACACAACCATAATCTATGAATAATGGCTAGAAAGGAAAGTTTACAGAATGGATTATATTTTAAATATGTTCTGACTAAGCACTGTATTGAAAGATTTCCTTACCTTGGTCGGATGCTGAGTTCTAGGAATGTACGGGTGAAGTGGGTGTGGGTGATGGGCAAATATCTGTAAGTTAAGAGCATATGACCATATTAATATCATTTGGAATTATGAAAAATAGAACAGCATTGGATTGGGAAAGAATTTGGAACACAAATTATAAACTAACACAATCAGCAGCACTTAAAGAAAATATATACAAAATGTTTTATCGTTGGCATTTATCACTAACAAGATTGGCTAAAATGTACAAACATGAAGCCTGCTGGAAGTGTAAAAAAGTACAAGGGACCTATTATCACATATGGTAGACCTGCACGGAAACACAAAAATATTGGACAAAAATTTGGAAATGGGTGCAAGAAATTACAGCAGAACAGATAAAATACAAACCCGAAATCTTTCTACTGGGAATAATCAAAGGGAAATATACAAAGAAAATTAAGTACATATTAACACATCTGCTAACTACAGCTAGAATAGCATTTGCCCAATGCTGGAAACAAAATAATACCCCCTCGGACGAATTAGTGATAAAACAAACTTTGGATTGTGCAGAGATGGACAAATTAACACTGAAATTAAAAGATAAAGAAGAGTCAGAATATTATAAAATTTGGAACAATTGGTACAAATGGCTGCAAAACAGGAACAAAATTAATTAAGCCAAAAAACAATATATATAAATATATATAGAACTGTGTATAAAGTGTGTAAATATAGAAGTGAAATATTATATACATGTACAGGTATAATGACATAAAAATGTTGATGTAATGATTGTAAGGTGTTGTAGAAGGGAAAAAATAATTTTAAAAATCTGTTGAAAAATAGAACAGCAAATGCATTCATCTAACACACTAATAAATACACCATCCCATAGCTTTTCACCTGTTAATCTTAGATTACATTAATCATTTTCAGGGAAACGATTAAAAGGGAAAATAAACCATTTGCAAGAAATAAAAGAAAAAAATACACAATGCAAGAAATTCCTATACTTATCCCTATCTGAAACACTGATTTTTGTCCAGAAGGAAAATTGTTCTTCAATTATATAAAACGTATTTTCAAGAATCTAAAAGCTTGCATGTCCAGTATTTGTCAAACACATTGACAGTTATTCTCCAGGTTGCAGAAACATATATAACATACATTGTAAGACTGTCCCTGCAGTTATTTGGCAACATTTTGGAAGTAGTTTGCCATTGCCTCCTTCCTAGCTAGGGTTGAGAGAGTGTAACTGATGCAAAATTGCCCAGCTGGTTTTGTGCCTAAGGTGGAACTAGAACTCATGTTCTCCCAGTTTCTAGCCTGGTACCTTAACTAGTACACCAAATTGGCTCATAAGACCCTGAATCTCAATAAATACATTACAATACAAACATTTCAGATTTCTTTCTTTGGTAAATCTCAACATTTTTAATTTAGTTGATACATTTGAAACACTAAAGAAATGTTTCTTAAACATTTCTATAATATATAAAACATAAATACAGAAAAACACATTTAAATTTAAAACACCGACTGAAGCTTTACAAGTGTTGTTCATGGCAACTGATTGTGATCACGTGGACAGATTTTCAATCCTTATCTCTGCTTTCTCCTAAAAAGACACCCTGACTCTGAGCTTATAAACAGCCACAAGGAATTTTCTCCATACAAAAGGGACCAAGCAATGTTATTATGTATAAGATGTGACTCTAATACAGATGGGAAGGGGAGGGGAAATCATGATTCTAGATTGAAATGGGTGGTACTTAGATGGGAATAGAGATCACAGCACTTAAAACTCAGGGCCACACATGAGAAGACTCGGGTCTAAATCCAAACTCATAGTAGCTGACTGGGTGATTTTGGTATTTCTGCATGGCTCTGGGGAAAATTAGGAGATAGACAGGTATGTATGTATTCCTGAAGGAAATTGGGAGAGGTAAATAATCTAATAAGTAAACTTAACAAGAAAATTTTCTGGAACTAGGAGTAAAAATTAAAAACAAAACAGCAAATGCATGAGAAATGCTGTACTTGCTAGCCTGTTGAGCAACAATGAAAATAACCGTTAACCACAATACAATAAATATATAAAATGTTATCTTACTTGTGACTTTTAATGCCTCTTCCTCCAATCACCCGAGCAGTAATCTTTTGTCCAACTTTTAGTAATGATGTTGGAAAAGTACCTATGGTAACATCATCCAGTATCTGGGACGCATGAAGGGAGCCAGTCAACCGATCATTAAACGCCACTAAGACATGGGTGGGTTTGACAGACTTCACAATTCCCCTGACTATGTCTCCTGAGCTTGGCAACTGTTTTGTTGCAAGTGATGTATCCTCTAGTGTCTCAGATTCATGACGTGATCTGATTACACACTTCTTCCCTGAACTTTGCATCGCAAGTACCATCCCATGATCACCAATCTGTGTGCTTTTCAGAACCACTTTGACAGACTGTCCCGTCTTCAGTTTTTCAGAATCAAATCGGAATGTGTCATTCAAGTGAGAAGCCACAGGAATTGCAGTCAGCTGACCTGTTCCTAACAAGGAAACAACTGCATGCTCTGTAGCCACGTGGTAAACAATAGCCTCATACTGAGAATTCAGGATTAACTGGAATATATAGAAGTTACAGTCAGAAAACCAAAGAAAAGTCTGTTTTACATGTAATATATTTGCTTTGCTTTATTCAAACTTACATTTTACCCTTCTTTGAAAAAGCTTCAGGAATTTCACAACTTTTTAGTGATTTCTGGGAATTTATTAGAACTTTCTAGCATATAACATTCACAACTTTTAAGCTGTGAAAAGAGTCCACAAACATTAAAAATAATAATCTTTAATGTTTGGGGGATCTTTTTCTGTAGCCTAAAAGTTTCAAATGTTATATGCTACAAAATTCTAATAAATTTCCAGATATGACTAAAAAGTCGTATCTTTTTCAAGACTCGCAACAAATGCTTGAGGTTTTCGATGAAGGGATGCCCTTAGGATATTTACAGGCAGGCATCTATGTTGGATTTATTCTAACATGTGCCTAAAGATTAAATAATATGTGAAATACTGTAACTTAAATCAACCACTACTTTTAAGTCCCTTTAAGACATAAGAAAGAACCAATATTTTTTTTCGTTTCTGTTAGTATCTTATAACATCTTTAAAAAGATGTTATTATATAACCTACGCAAGCATTCCATTGTATAGATTTGTGCATATCTGTAACTGTTAAAGAGTAATGCATTTTCTGTAGTTTTATCATTACTAATGTAAGCATGTATCTATTTTAGAGTTAAGTACTATATAAAAAAGAATAAGGATATCATACCTTCTTGGCTTTGAGAGACAGCAGTTCCTCTCGAAGAGATACATAGATTTTTGATTTCAGAAGATCAACACAGAGAACTACAGCTTTTGCTTTTTGACCTTCAAGAATACTTTTGCCTTAAAAAGACAATACTTAGATGAAGATAACTGTTCCATGTTCAGCTAAAGAAAGCAACAATTAATGGTGCCCTAATAAATTAGCTAAATTATATCCTTACTACATAAAGAACAAGCTCAATTCCCAGTGACTTCAGAAACATAAGTTTATTTGGCCATGGCACGTCAAAACTGCGGTCCACTAAAACGCGCCCGATTAAAGCACGTACGTGACGTCATCAGCAGCGTGACAAGAAAAAAAAAGGGCGCTTTAAAAAGTGCTTTTAAAGCAAGCCGATTCACATAAAGGTAAGGGTTAGGGTTAGGGTTAGGGTTACGTTAAGCGTTAGGGTTAGGTTAAGGGTTAGCGTTAGGTTTAGCGTTAGGTTAAGGGTTAGGTTTAGGGTTAGGTTTGGGGGGGTTAGGTTTAGATTTACGCGTTAATTTTAAGCTTCCCGCTCACAGCGTGCTGTTTTCGTCATGCTGTGATGACGTCACGTACGCGCTTTCGGCGAGCGCGCTTTAGTCCACCGCGGTTTTGTGGTGGAACCCATTCGGCAACAATATGGAAGTAGTTAGCTATTATTTTCTTGAGGATTTTTTTCTACTTCCCTCTCTATGCACTGGGCTTTTCTGGTGGACTCAGAGGTCCATCCCTGCTTAGCTTTTTGAGTTCAGCCAAAATTGGAAAACTGCTGCCATCTAATTGTGCTATAATTAGCTATAAAAAGCTATAGCACAGGGGAGGGAAATCCAACATTAACTGGATCACTTGTGTGCTCTTATCTCATTCCTTTTGCTCTGAAAAGATGTAACTATGGTAATCAGTGATTCATTTCCAGGTAAAAAACAAGATAGAGGGGATCAAACAAGAGCTGGGGGGGATAAATACTGTACCTCCAAGTTGGCTGTGAATGGCTATTACAATCAAATCAGAAACACATGGACTACTAAAAACTGCTGAACCATCAGCCTTAACTTCAGTAACTACCAATTCTAGCCTCTGTCCCACTTTAAATTTGGAGAGTTTCTTAGCCACACTGGAATCATCTGCCAATAAGGAAAACATGAATTAAATCTTATTTGCAAGTTGGTTTTTCATTCTGAAAGTATATAAAGTTAATGTACATTTTACCTTCGTCTTTTGACAAACGTTTCAATGTCATAGCAATTAAGTTCTTCTAAAAAATTTCCTTAAGCTAATTTTCCCAGAATAAGACAAATCTGTGGCCTCCAACTCCCTTTCAACTCCCTACAGTATTCAGCAGGGCACTATATGGATAGTACTCATAAGAGCTGAAAGGGCAAAGCATTAATTCCTAGCAGTGAGGGAGAAAGCAAGCTAAAGGTAGCGCCACCTGGTGGACCACAAGTTGCTTAATACTGATTCATTTAAGCCCCTTGAAAATTGGCTTCTTGTGTTTAACTTATTATGGAGATAAATGCAAAAGATTAACTGAGATATTTTCTTTTTTGTGATTTGTCAAAATTCATTGTAAATGCAAACAGAAATTGCTAAATTGAACCTCTCTCTCTCTTTCTTTAGAAAGAGTGGGGGTCAAAGTCATCAGGCAACAACTTTTGTTTGAAACAGAATCCTGGCTTTCAATTTTTATTATTTTAAAAAAATATATAAATGTTTGCATAGCTTCACAATGCAGCCACTGCACTAGCAAGTGCAGATACAAGACTTTCACATGCCACCTTTGTGTTTCCAAACACTCTTACCTCTATTGCTCATGAAACTCATAATCTCCTGCAGTTCATTAAAGTACTGTTCCAGTAGGCCAAAGCTTTCAGGAACCGACCCCTCAACAGAGCACTCTGACATCTTCAGGGACAATAAGATGCGCTGCTTCTCCTCATCAACACTGGTCACCTTGGCAAGTACAGTTTGACCTACCACAAAATGGTCTTTGGTGTCTGTCACAAACTTGTCACTCATTGCCTGCAGTGACAAGGAGACAAGATACAATTATATCAACATCCACCCCAAGGTCTCTAAGAAGGCAGCAATACAACCCAAATGGCTGATTAGGGCAAATTCTATGAATTGCTGCAGTAGTTGTTCTTCTACCTGATGCCTTTTGACTTATTTCTACTCCACAGTATGTACCAGCATACAACAGGCTTGCTCATGCTTTACATTTAATAGATAATGAAAGTTGCATAATCCCATTCCAAGCTGGATAATTTTATATACTTTGAAATTCTGGCATTTTTTTGTTTTTGGTTCCTGAATGCAAACCTTGCCTGCAGAATTCCAAGCTCTGTCTCTACTCATAATTTTTATATTAAAGCCATTCAAAATAAAAGTTTCAATTCCTAAAGTTGAATTGACAGTCGAACCAATAACACAAAGATATGGTGGGGTTCTCTTTAACAAATGTTCCTCTGCATTAATGTGAGGTTGGATTTGATGGCTTAAAAGTCTCTTTCCAGTTCTATGATTTTATGAAGAATAATATGACATTTGTGTTAACAAATCTGAATAAAGCCATCATTGTAATGAATACTGAAACGAGTCTTACCGATTTGGGGGCCAGCCCAGTCAAACCATAGGGAAACTCCACAAATACACCATAAGACATGACGTTTCTCACAAAGCCAGTAAGCAGTATTCCAGGCTGGATATCAGCAAAACTCTTCACTACATGTTCATCCTCCATAAAGGAAATCAATGCTGGCTTTCTACTCAAAAGCTACATAATGAATTAAGGGTTTTTTTAAAAAAATATCTTGTACTAGATAATAGAAACAAAACATTCCACCCAAGACTATCAATGTATTACAAGCTTAAAAAGTGCTATAGTGGACAGCACTTTCCTGCATTGATCAGTCTTTTTTTATCTAATGTCTTCACTGAGCCAGAATTCCCAGTTAGTGTGGTCCATCTGAAGGACAAAAGAGACTGGGGAAATATGAAATAAATCATGATGCAGATAGCCAATTGAATACAAGTCAGATGCCATGGGAGGAGAAACCAACCAATTCTATTCACCCACCCAGAAATTTGGCTGGGAATCACAACGCTTTGTAGGAACCCACTTTAGGTACATGCTATCGCACTATATACGGTAGGAAATGGATTAAATCAAGTTTTGGCAAGAATTAAAAGGATACAATGTGACCTCCTTTGCTATGGAGGCATATAACCTTTTGGAGAACATCACCTTCCTTGAGCCAGTGCCACCACAACCTGCTATTGGACACATGATCAGAAAGTTGTGCCATGGGAAGGTAGGCCGAAACATTGTTGGGTAGGATTGCAACTTCTAAGCCATCTTCTTTCTTGTTCAGAATTTTTACATCTACAATCTAAATAGCATAATTAAAAAAAACAAACCAGAGGTTTTAGACCATTTTCAGTTAATAATGCAGTACCCAGAATCCCAATGGAAATAACAAACAGGGTTTAGCTATTTAAAAATAAATGTCTAGGAGCAGTAAGAATCTTTACTGAATCTCATATTTTATTTTTATTTTATTCATCAAGCAGCTCAACATTAGCTCATTAAAGATACATTACTGTATCTTTACGGAAGCAAAGGGGCATTCTAGCACTTCCTGTGTGCATGTTTCTTTGTTGGAAATTAAGAAATAAAAACAAGGGAACTGAAAATGGATTAATACCAGAGCTGGTTGTGTTAATCAAAATCCCACCCTCTCGATTGCTTCCTTACACGAGAAAAATATTTTAATCTTTTAAAGTGATATGTGGGAGAAAGGATCAAAATTGAATTCCATGTCACTATTCAAAACTCACTCTCCCTCACTTTTTTTCTTTTTTTCTCTAGAAAATTAATAATTTTGTCAGGGTTGCTGAAATTAGAATCTTTCCTCCCACACATATCAGAGGGTGAAAAAATATCTTGAATTATCCCTGATGGCTTTATGGTTTGCCAATGGCATGCTTCTCAAGTAATAGAAAATAATTATTTTAGAAAATTACCTGTCCAGTTTTATATGCCATTTCACGATCCTTTGAAATTTCTGTTCTTCCAGCATTCTTTGCAACAGCATCCTCTTCCAATCTGAATGACAGCAACAATCTTTCCTGCTCAGGCTCACATGTTAATACTGTCACCTTGACCACCTGTGATTTTTTTTAAAAAAGAAAATCGTTATAGTTAAGTATATCCAGGTCTATACACTGAGAAGCAATTGCCAATCACATGAAACTGCTTTAGTAGCAATTGTGAACCAATCCACAATGAGGCGGGATATGAATGAGGACCCTTAGCTTAATCCATTTGGAACAGAGAATGAAGACTAAACAAAGTACAGACTAAAAAATACTGCTTCATTCTCTGATTGCTTTCAGAGAAATGTTGCAACTTAAGATGTCATTTTCTAGTTTCTTCTAAGCAAAAGAAATCAGATTCCTGTTTTAATACCACAGGCTTAGCTTAGCTAGCCTAACCAAACCATGATTATGGATTATTAATTGTATAACTAATTGTGGACAGAGCCATCAGGTACCAATGGATCCAGCATCAACTGATCACCACATTTATAGTCGCTATTAGATTCTGACTAATATTTTATACATACTAAATGCACAATTGCTATGTATTCCGTAATGATAGCATTATATAATTGCTCTTAAGCTTCCCTTTACATCCTATCTCTATTGTATTAGCAACTTCTTTACTTGGAAATTCCACAACTGTTCTTTGGACTTGTGTAGTTGTATAGATTTTACTTACTATTTAATGGTTTTTTTCACACAATGATAACGTAAAAGTGCTATTTTTAAAAAAGATAAAAATATTCTACATTGCTATTTAGATTTTAAAATATTATTGCACGCATGTCAAGCCTGTTATACAAACATATGCATTTCAGGTAGCTGTTTTAAGTGCAATACTAAAGGGTATTTTTTACTTCTATTAAGCACATACCTGGCCTTCATAGAAGGCTTCTTGAGGAGCAGTTAAGGGGAGCAAACCAAGTTCATTAGTGGGTACTAAGCCCCTCACATCATTATAGAATTTCACAATGCAGCCAAAATCCTTAACACACACAACAAAACCATGAGTGATCAGGCCTGGCTTGGCATCTTCAAAACTGTCAAGGACAGGGAGCTTGGAATTAACAAGGGTTCTCTTAAGAGTCAGAATAAGCTTCCTTGTTTCAGGATTGCAGACAAGTACCTGGAAAAGCAAGAGATTGGATTCATGTTCGTTAACAAAAATAGTTTCAAGCCAGGTTATGACTAATTTATGCAATAGGAGTTAAATGCAATTGATGGACTCCCTAAATTCAGAAATATTAGTGTCACTAAAGCTGGAAGAAAACTGGGAAGTAATGTACTTCCTTACATTATAAATATAATAATGAAATAACTCTGAATGTAAATAATTTTAAATGGAAGTAATCATTAACCTTCAGAGAAACTTTTCCCCAACTGGTACCTTTGAGATACTTTGGAATAATTTTACACTTGCCTACTTAGAAATGACCGTCAACAAAGTCAATAGATTTTAACTGTGCAGGTAATCCTTGAGTTACGATGGATCCGGATTGTCATCATTAAATGATGCAATCATAAAGTGTGACTCAAGTGACTGTATCACTTAGAGACGACACTCTCAGAAGTCCTGGTTGGCGTCATAAACCAAAGCTATGTGGGTGGCTAGGTATGAGTCCCAGATAAGGAGCGCAGGGCCATGACAGGGAGATGCAGGAGGCCTACAAGGAAGGCTAACTATTCAATTGGCTTTTGTTCACAAATGGCAATTATGTGATACCCGGTTCCCTGTAACTTCCTCATCATGAGCTGCACACCAAGTCTCCAGATCACAATCATGTGATCACATAGAGGCCATGAAGGCCAGAATTTTGATTCACCATTTTTTTCAGTGTGCCATAAAGAGTCACTGAATGAACGGATGTAAGTCAAAGGCAATCTGTATTAAGAAAGCATGCACAAGATTGTGACATAGGTAGTGTATTAATATTTACCTGATAAGAAAGAGGTATCAGGATTTATTTTTAGTGAAGCTTACAGTGTTTCCCCGAAAATACGACATGTCCTGAAACTAAGGCCATGCCAGATTTTCGCGGTGGACAAAAATATTAACCCTCCCCCAAAAATAAGCCCCAGTGAAGGGGTGGGTTTAGCCAGAACAGGCGGCAGCCCTTCCCTGGTCACCTCATGGCTTCTTGGCCCTTTAATCGGATCAGCTGGGCCGCTCCATTCACAAAACAACTGATTTGCGGATGCCGCTCAGGCCTCTGCCTCCAGCAAACGCCGGTCGCTTTTGCAGCCAATTGCGGCTGCAAAAGAAGCCGGAGGCCAAGCAACACAACCCAAATGCCTCATACCCTCCTTGTCTAACGGTGACAGTCACAGCTCGCAATTCCGTCCACAGAACAGGAAAAGAAGGCATGAAAATCAATACACCTGGGACATCAGAAGAAGCCCTGCGAGGACACGCTGCTGCTGAAGTGCAGGAAATCCCCCCCCTGCAGATCATCCTTTCAAAGAGGAGTTTCACCAGGATGAAGGCGACACAAACGCTGCCTTCAGCCACCTCTTCGTCCTGGTGAAAGGATGATCTGCAAGTTTGGGGGGGGGGGGGGAGAAAGATTTCCTGCAATTTTGCAGCAACGTCTTCTTGCAGGGCTTCTGCCGATGTCCCAAGTGTATGGCTTTTAATGCCTACAGGAGGTCGCTTCTCACCTGCATATTCACATTGAAAGTTCAAAATGGGGCGTTTTTGCAAATGGCTTGAAAATGGGGAGGGAGATATTCCTGCCTCCCCCCCTGTTCTGAAGGTCAGCACAGACTGAGAACAGGATAAGAGATGAAATCCCCCCCTCCCCATTTTCAAGAGGTTTGAAAAATGCCACATTCCGATTCTTCACATTATCCAGGATTCCAGGATTGAAGGCATATGGGAGGAAGGATTTTGTCTCTTATCCTGTTTTCAGTCTGTGAAACTGACGGGGAGAGGCAGGATGCAAGGAGAACTTGGGTCATTGTGGCCGCAGGCAAGCAGATGGTGGGATGGAGAGGGTGGGGCTGGTGGATTGCTGCTTCCTGCACCTGAAAAATAATAAGCCCTCCCCCTCTAATAAGCCAAAGGCCATATTTCGTGGGTCAAAAAAAAAAAAAGACCCTGTCTTATTTTGGGGGAAACACGATATATATATATATATATATATATATATATATATATATATATATATATATATGTAGTAGTATAGTAGTGTGTGTGTGTGTGTGTGTGTGTGTGTATGTGTGTGTGTGTGTGTGTGTGTTTTATTTGTGCTGATAAATAAATAAAGGGAGACTAGTATAGATCTATTTCAAGCTATTTAGCTCTCATCAGCTAGCCATACCCTTACTGGGATTCGAACCTGTGCTGTATTGCATCTCAGGCAAACGTCTTAGCCATTATGCCACAGGTCTCCTCCTTATCAGCTGATATATATATTTAGAGTCACAACCCCTGGTAAGCCCCAATTATGGGAGGAAGCTAACTGCTTCCATCATCTGTCAATCGGCTCGTCATAAGAGTCCATCATGACAGAAACCCAATATTTTTACTGTTGCCTTTGTTATATTTGTGTTTTTTTATTTGTTTTATTTATTTATATATATTGGATATATATATATATATATATAAATAAAGCATAACAATTTGCTTAAAGGTACTTAGCAAGCAATAAGGCTCAGAAAGTTTGCATATCCATTTGAAAGTTTACCCACATTGTCACAACAGCTTTAATAATAAAGGTTATATAGAAACACTAATAACAGTTAAGAAAATTAAATTTAAAATATTTAAAATAGAGTTTTACAGAAAAATCTTACCCGGCACTTAACAGTAGTCCCCGTGCTATACTTCTTCTCTGGTTGTTTCAATTTCACATCTGCAAGATGTAAATTGGGGACAAAGCCTCTGATACTCTCAGTGAACTTCACCTGCATGCCCAATGGCTTCAGAGTCAGCACTTTTCCCTAAGAGTCAAAAATGGACAACAGGTAACTCAAAATCAAAATCAAGGCATAAACATTTCTTTTTTTCTTAAGCACAGCAACAATTGATAACTCGCCTAGTGGACATCATAGTGATATTTATATACCTCCCCTAATAGATCTATGAAATAAATGTAACAGAACAAAATAACACTATTCTACTAGAGTTATATAAAGTTTGGACTCAAATACTGTATATATACCAAAAAATGTTAATATTTTTTCAGAAGTACTTGAATAACATTTTCAGTCTGAAATTTGTTTAGTTATGATAACTGATTCACAGAAAATATAGAAACAAATTTGTTTTCTTATTGAACTTACTTCCAGCACTTGCCCAGGATGTATATCATGATATCTCAGAAATGGAGCGTTAACAATATGTCTACAAGCATTAAAGAAAAGAAAATAATTATTTTTGGTGTGATTAAATTTTACAATATGCTGTAAAAAGTTGATATGATGATTTGATCAAGTTGGCTTCAGATTAACTATCTAAATCTACAGAAAATTAATATCACTCATCTAATAACAGCTGCTTCAGAGCTTAAAAATTCTAACCAAACATATGTTCTCTTTTTCTTTTTGTGCCCCCACCATTGCCTCCTGGAAGACGAAAAATTGCATTATTAACTATGATAAGCCTTCTGCAACTGTGTCCTATAGTGGTGAAAATGATTTATTACAGTATTGCAACCATCTTTATTTCAAATGTTATACTAATAAATTGCTTACAGGTAACATAATTTTTCTCATGTAAACAGCAAAACTGGGATATTTGTATCAAAATAACGAAACACAATAATTTGTGAGTCACTTTGCTAGTCTTTTTCAGCATTCTACCAAACTGGTGGTTCTTGAATTAAAATACAAAGGTTCAAAATACATAAAATTGATGTTAAAGTAAGAATGTATAGTTATAGCTAGTTAAGTCTGCATAAGTATCAATCTATGTATTTCTTTTTGAAAGCAATGGGAGTTCATCACTCAAGGGAACGGAAATGTATCAGATATTTATGAGTTCTTCCTGCCTTGGGCAGTGTCAGAAATGGACATACATTTAGACTATGTTCAGAACTTAAATCATTGATCCATACAAACAAAATATATGAAATGAGACAAGAACCTTACTCTTTGAGAGACACCACGATCATGTCATCTATCAAGCTGTAGTCAATAATTCGGCATGTATGTTTAGTTCCACGCTTAAACACCTCAGTTTTGAAAGATTTGGAAGTCTTTGGAAGATACTTTATCTATAAATATATTATAAAGATTAGGTCAATTTCTAGTATACCATCAACCCTCCTATAACACAAAAGAAATGATGTCTTAGATGCTTGTCCAGATTCAAAAACTCCATACTGACTTTATTTTAGTCAACAAATATCTTAAGGATTGTGGAATAAAATGAACAACAAAACATAAAAAAACCTTATAATACATGTAACAATAATATTTATTCCATATTAAAATTTCCCTCTCTAAACCAGGTGTCTAAACTGCAGCAGAGGAAAAAAAAATTGTGTGATGCTGAAAAAATGAGGGCACCAAACTCCTGGGAGGGTCAGAAGACCATAGTGAAGAATATACCTATAAAAGGACACTGTCAGGCCTGCATTTATATTCCTTTTAGAATTTTGGCCTGCTACACTTTCTCTTATTTCATTATGCTGTTTCTTTAAGTATAATCAATGGGAGGTGGGATTAGAAGTAGAATTGTGGAATGTATTGTTTTCATTCTTTGCTAGAAGTCAAGGTCATCCTTTGTCTCCGCACTTTCACACCTGACTGGAAGAAGCTGGGCATGGACGCCAGCGTGGAGGAAGAAGATTGGACCATGTGATGGATTGTGGGTGTGGGGACAAGATCATGAACTTTTAACTGGGTGGAATTCTGATGTCATTTCCAGTATTGGGATTAACACAGATGTGCCTAAGATGCCTGTCTTATTAAATTGGAACAAAAAGCATAGTTTTGCCTTGGACTCTGATTTAATTCTGTGATGGTTTTTGACTAATGAAGCTACCATCATGTTACTTACATGTGAAAAAGCATGACTGCCATCATCCAGGGTGAAAACAGCACCAATGTTTTTGAGAAATATCTCTACTTTTGAGTCCGTCACTACCACACCAATCCGATCATTGGAAAGTTGGCCAAGCTGGATGCCAGGCTGAAGGAAAACTGGGCGCAAAGAAAGGCGAATTGCCTTGGAGGCAGGATTATTTGAAAGAATACAGGCTTTCACCTGGAAAGAGGAAAAGCGGAAGAAAGTATTTTAATTCTATTTACTATTTACTACAAGATATCGGTTTGTGAAGGAATATAGAAAAATATATATTTACAAGTTGTCAGAATGTAGTAAAGATATTAAAACTCTTGACCCAGGTGATTTCATGGGTACATCTATACAGTCTTTTTTACAAGTGACACAGAAGTATTAACTATTTCAAAGAAGTTTATCAATTTGTCAGACTAACTTGGTAGTCTACCAACCAAGTATTAACCAACTCTATGCCCACTGAATTTCTAAGCTTATACAAGGATGGATAAATGCTGCCACTTTCTAAGATCATTAAAAATATCACTTTTACTTTTTAAAAAATTCTAGAATCCAGGAATATGAAGAACTACTATTTAGAAATGCCGTAATTCATTTACATTTTCATCATAGTTTAAACATAGTTGCTTACCAACTTACCATCTGATTTGGTGATAAGTGCCCTGTTTTTAGAAAGTTTGTGTGCATGAAATCCACAATTCCAGTAAAGGAAGAGAGAAAACTTAGAGAAATTCCAGAAGTAGTCACCTGGAAAAAATGTAAAAGGAACAAAAATTCTTCTTGTGGATGGATTTCCTTAAAAGAACTAGAGGAAAAGTAAGACTTAACAAAACTTTCAAAGTATTTATTTTGACATTTTAGAACTTTCATATATTTGGCTTTATTAATTATTTTCTACTATGTTTGAATTAAATTTAATTTTGCATGTATTACTGAATATGTGAAATTATATATCGTTTAAAAGTCCAGCCAGAAGATGAAAGTTAGTAACATGTATGTATATTTGCCAACAAAAATATTTTATTTTGTAATTATCCTTATGTTATACTGGGTTTTAAATGGGAAAAGGAGCAATTGATATATAAGATAATACAATGAAATACCTTCCTAGCCATAGCTGCCACCTGCTCTTTGAGGAAGAGCTGTGAATCTAGGACCAATTGCAAACTGGGTCCTAGTTCCTTCTAGAACTAAAATTGAAAAATCCCAAGAGAGAAATGGCCCATAACTTCCCAGCCATTCAGGTTAGCTAGAATTGATCCTAGGTTGCTCCTTCTCATCTAGATCCCAACATCCTCACACTATTACAACAGAATCTTGACAGATTCACTTAGTAGGCCTGGGTCAAGATATTTAATTTTATCATCAGCAGATCCTTGATCTCATGATGAGAGAGGAACTTGTCGAACAGTTTTAAGTAGATATTAAATAGGAATACTGAGAGGATCAAGTCTTGTGGGAGTTCACAGTTCAGGCGGCTTAGTTTCAATCACTCCTCCTTAACCAATAGTGAATGGAACTAGACTTTGGGAAAGGAGGAGAATCGGCATTCCTGCTACTCTTGATTCTGGGAAGTAAATGAGATACACTTGAAAACTCACCCCCACTTTGAAGGAAATGAAATTAATATAGAATTGTTGCTTAACAAATTTAAGTAGGGGGGTTTGTATCTGCCTACACACTTTCCAAAATCATTTTGAATCTAGAAGAATGAAAATTGCAATCAAGCAGTTATCTGCTACATAGACTCTTGGATTAATACATCAAAAACTGGTTCTTAACTTCAATATGGATGAACTATGCCCACTATAAATACATTTTTTTATCTATGCCTATAGACAATAGAGAAATGTTTTTACCTCCTGAACCTGGGCTTTCACCACTAGCCCAGGTAGCAAGTTGGCAAGTGACCAGTTTTGTTTCTCTGTGGCAATGGCTGAAGCAACTTCAGACTGATTGATGGATATGCGGATTATTCTTCCACCATTCTTTACTTCTTCAATAAGGCAGTTCAGATATTGGCCTATCATCAGTTCAGTCCCTATAAATCCAGCGTACAAAATAAAATCTCTCCTCAGTAATTATTTGCTATAACATTTCTGTTATTATCATACTTTTCAGCACTTGCTATTTCATTGATTCACCAATTTCATCACGAGTGATACAGTGGGCCAAAAAAGTATTTAGTCAGCCACCAATTGTGCAAGTTCTCCCACTTAAAAAGATGAGAGAGGCCTGTAATTGACATCATAGGTAGACCTCAACTATAAGAGACAAAATGAGAAAACAACTGATTTGGAAAGAATTTTTTTGCAAATTATGGTGGATCAATATCAAAAGTTCATCTCAATACTTTGTTATATCCTTTGTTGGCAATGACAGAGGTCAAATGTTTTCTATAAGTCTTCACAAGGTTGGCACACACTGTTGCTGGTATGTTGGCCCATTCCTCCATTCAGATCTCCTCTAGAGCAGTGATGTTTTGGGGCTGTCGCTGGGCAACACGGACTTTCAACTCCCTCCAAAGGTTTTCTATGGGGTTGAGATCTGGAGACCGGCTAGGCCACTCCAGGACCTTGAAATGCTTCTTACGAAGCCACTCCTTCATTGCCCGGGCGGTGTGTTTGGGATCATTGTCCTATTGAAAGACCCAGCCACGTTTCATCTTCAATGCCCTTGCTGATGGAAGGAGGTTTGCACTCAAAATCTCCCGATACATGGCCCCATTCATTCTTTCCTGTACATGGATCAGTCATCCTGGTCCCTTTGCAGAGGAACAGCCCCAAAGCATGATGTTGCCACCCCCGTGCTTCACAGTAGGTATGATGTTCTTTGGATGCAACTCAGCATTCTCTCTCCTCCAAACATGACGAGTTGTGTTTCTACCAAACAGTTCTACTTTGGTTTCATCTGACCATATGACATTCTCCCAATCCTCTTCTGGATCATCCAAATGCTCTCTAGCAAACTTCAGACGGGCCCTGACATGTACTGGCTTAAGCAGGGGGACACATCTGGCACTGCAGGATCTGAATCCCTGGCGGCGTGGTGTGTTACTGATGGTATCCTTTGTTATGTTGGTCCCAGCTCTCTGCAGGTCATTCACTAGGTCCCCCCGTGTGGTTCTGGGATTTTTGCTCACTGTTCTTGTGATCATTTTGACCTCATGGGGTAAGATCTTGCGTGGAGCCCCAGATCGAGGGAGATTATCAGTGGTCTTGTATGTCCTCCATTTTCTAATTATTGTTCCCACAGTTGATTTCTTCACACCAAACTGCTTGCCTATTGTAGATTCAGTCTTCCCAGCCTGGTGCAGGTCTACAATTTTGTTTCTGGTGTCCTTCGACAGCTCTTTGGTCTTCACCATAGTGGAGTTTGGAGTGTGACTGTTTGAGGTTGTGGACAGGAGTCTTTTATACTGCTAAGAAGTTCAAACAGGTGCCATTAATACAGGTAATGAGTGGAGGACAAAGGAGCCTCTTAAAGAAGAAGTTACAGGTCTGTGAGAGCCAGAAATCTTGCTTGTTTGTAGGTGACCAAATACTTATTTTCCACCATAATTTGCAAAAAAATTCTTTCCAAATCAGACAATGTGATTGTCTGGATTTGTTTTCTCATTTTGTCTCTCATAGTTAAGGTTTACCTATGATGTCAATTACAGGCCTCTCTCATCTTTTTAAGTGGGAGAACTTGCACAATTGATGGCTGACAAAATACTTTTTGCCCCACTGTAGAATGTTTAAATAACCAAAAAACAAGCATCTCATTAAAAAACCTAGGTTCCAAATATGGAAAATAGTTATTGTACATTGATTTAAATATACACATACATAGACACACAGAGCTTTTAATGATTTTTGTCACTATTCATTTTCATAGCTAAGCTTTCATAATCCTTAGACTTACCTACTTCCTCCTCCAGCCTCCCCCCCGCCCCGCCCCAATGCTACACTCAAAACAACTATAAAAAGTTTTACCTTTGATGAGTGATTGCAGAGAGCCCTGGGCTTTCTGCCGAGGAAGAAATGCTTTTGTTCCAGGAATACCTATATCAATAAGGTAACCATGGTCCTCTATACTAGATACACATCCAGAGAGTAGCTGTTCAAAGAAAAAAATGTTGAATTAAATATATATGACGAACTATATAGAGTTATTCATAGTGCTATTTGTCCCCTATCTTTCATTTACTAAGTTTGCACTGAAAAGGAAAAAAGCCATTGACTTTCACAAGACCTTCATTGCTAATTGCCCAAATCTTAATGGAGTTTAAAATATTGTCATTGTATTATACAACAAAATTGCCATTGGGATCCTTCAACAGGTGACAAATGAGCATGCCTAGCAACAAATACTTCTGTGTCTGTGTCTGTCTATCTATTTATCTACCTATCCAGCTATATCCAAGATATATTCTCTCCCTCCCTCCCTCTCTCTCTTTCACTCACACACACACTCACTCACACAGAAAGACAGAATGCAGCAGTTACGGGTAATCCTTGATTTACAATCAATTGTTTAATTTTAAAGGCTGTTCAGAGTAGCAATGGCCTTGGGATAGGTACTTTAATGTACCCATTTAAGAACTGCAGTGATGGCAAAAAATGTCATAGAATGGGGCAAAACTCATCTAACAAATGTCTCACTTAGCAACAGAAATTTGGGGCCCAATTTGGTCATAAGTTGAGGAGTAGCCATATTCAAGACAAATCCATTTTATAACAGCAACTTTTAAGTATCTGTGTGAGGTTGAGGCCATTCCCATGAAACCTATTTCTTAGATGTCACGTGTGACACTTGTTCATTACCTTATAAACTTGTTTGTATATTTCAGCATTTTAAACCAATATGTACTGTCTTTAATGCTTTCTCTGAATTTTCCTGCAAAGCTCTACAAGTAAAAATGTTATTTTGGAATTTGACTTTTTTTCTAACCCACCTTTGTTTCCTTTAAGTGCACTGCTGTCATTTGTAATCACTCTTTTGCTTACAGTTTAACAAAAATGTTTTTTCTATTTGTCTCAAACAATTTGGGAATATGAAAAATAAGATGAGGAAAATCTTGAGTTACTTACCATGCCTTCTTTCAAAACTGTAGGATTCAAACCTTTGTTGACATCTTTTGGATTAACGGTTAAGTGTATCTTTTGATGTCCCATAGCATTCTTCTCTGTGCCTACCACAGCACATCTCACCAACATTCCTGGGGGGAACAAGTCTGAGAGAGAATTCAGTTCCTGCAAAAAAGTCAAGAGGGAGTAGAAAAAATAAGAAAAAAAATGTGGCAAGGTGTTTTCTAGCTTTCAAAGCAAGTAACATAACACTCCCCCCTCCCTGAGTATATTCAGTAAATTGAATGTATTTTGACATTCTAGCAAATGGTGTTACAAGCTGGACTCACAGCAAAATATGTCACAATTAAGATTAAGTTCAAAAATGGTACATATGTGCTAATTCCAATGGCTGTCTTCAACTCTTTTGGCAAACAAACATCCATATCTATGTGTTCAAGACCTGGACTTGGCAGATTCAAATGTGGTTTGATTAAAAGCAAAGGAAATCACAAGGCAACTATGAAAGCCTGCTTTGTTGATCTTCATAGATTTCAGCTATCAATTCATCATCTTACCTCCATAGGCTCATCAGTGGCCACCTGCTTATTTAGCAGTTCACTATAAGCATCACATAGGCACGTTATTTTCACAAACCCAGTAAGACCATTTGGTAAGCTGATCACCAGATCAAATTGATTACTCTTTTTCACACATCCTAACAGCAGTGTTCCTTCTGTAAGAGACTGTTGAAGACAAGCAAACACTAATAAGCAACAATCACAGATATACTTTTACATAGGTTTGCACACTAAGCTTCTGTTAGTACAGATAATATATGAATTTAAGGAGATGCAACAAAGCACCCAGAAAAAAATCCATTTAGGTGGAAAGGAAACCAAATCATTATTTCAAGATCAAAGATCTGTAACTTGTTTTATACTGAGAGCTTATACTGATCTTAAGTATACATAATCAAACTTTGGCTGGATTCAAACATCTGTCTTTCTACCAACATGTGGTTTATTTGTGTCCTTAGTAGCTTGTGCAAATCTAACTCACTGATGTTCATTCAATTATTGTGCCATGTAAACTGGGCTTAGGAATTATTTTATCATGGTGACATATCATCTAATAAAATCAATTGGGATAGTCAAGTAGAATTGTACGTCACAGCACAACAAATAAATTACAGTACAAATTACCAACCAACCTCTGCTGACAAAAGTTTAAAATCTTTAATACTGGTTTTTGAAACAGCTTTCTTCTCAGACTTAAGTTTTTTTGGCTCCTTTTGATCTTCATGTTTTTTCTTTCTTTTCCGAGTTACTTCTTCATGTTGAGTCTAAAACAGATTACATAAAAATACAAAAGTTGCTTCCCCAATTCTATACAGATTAGTAACTAGGAGAGGAAAGCAACATATCAATGCAAAGTTCAGGAAATGAAATAGAAAAAAAGTTAAAAGATGATGGCTGGTTTCCACAAAGTTCAGCACAATATTATCAAAATGTATCACTGGAGACTTGGGCTATAAATAATATATTATCTTTTACATTGTAGAAGCAAAGCTATGTCAAGATATGGTAACCAAAAATGTCATGAAGTGAGCTGCAGTTCATGAAATCTTATGCATCATAATAAAATCTGTTAGTATAAAGGTGCTGCCAACTCTTTCTGATTTTTATCTCCTACGTACAGAGAAGTAAAAAATATTCACCTCCATTTTTAATTAATCATAACTTATCAATATAAAATGAGAAACTATGGTTAACTAAACATGGATTTTCTAGTTAACCTAAAATGATTTATTTATTTATTTATTATGAATGAATAATTGAATGAATAAGATTTAAAAGCTGCTGAACTCCAAAATACTCTGGGTGGCTTACAAAATTAAGAACAGTAAATTAGAACAGTAAAAACACAAACTATGTGTATTCAGGGAAAAACAACCCATAATCAATTACAATTTATTTATTTATTAAATTTATATGCCGCCCATCTCAGTATCCAAAGTAACTCTGGACCAACTGGAGAATTCAGTTGGGATGTGACGTCTATCCTAATCCAAAAGGGATGGGGAATAGTCAGACTTCCAAAAACATATTTTACATCATGGGATAGGAGCCATACAAATCCCTGGTTGCTTTGTTCCAGCAAGCAGGTGTTGTGAGAGAGAATGTATGTTTTCTGGGTTGCAATAAATGGCATTGCTTAATTAAAGAGACTGTAACATACACACACTATCCCTGAACTATCCAATGCACCCCAGATCAGAAATGATCTTGGTTCGTTTTAGTAAGGCATAGCTTAAATCAACTAATTTTACCTGATCTATACACAACAGTTAACTTAACTAGGAGGTATATGCTTCTGGCTGCCTCCTCTTATACAAGGCAGAAGAGGTAAGGTGAATGATTCAATGTAAGACTGGAACAAGCTGAATTATGGGCCAAACTGAATTAAACTTGCTCCATAAACATACTCAAACTGAACTTTTATACAGCGCAAACATAAAAGTTTCTAATACAAGATTTTATTAATTGGCAGTTATTACAGGAATCATCCAGGAATGAATACATATGATATATGGCTAAAAACATAGCAATCTCCTTGGATTAAAAGTTATTTATATAAAATGTTATATCCCGTCCCATTAAAACACACAAACCGTTTTAAGTGTGTGCTGCAGCTACCAAGCCAACACAGTCCAAGGCTGCATCAACAGAGGATAGCATCAAGATCAGAGGAAATGATACTATTGTTCTATATTATACTAGTGATTTGGAATACTTCATCCAGTTCTAGTAACCAAGATTTTTAAAAAAGATGCTGAGGCCCTAGAAAGAGTGCAGAGGACAGCAACAAAAATGATAAGGGGTATGATGAATGTTAAAGGAACAAGGTATGCTTTACCCCAGGGGTTCCCAACTGAGGGTGCGAGACGATATTCAAAGTGGTACTAAAACTTTGGTTTAGAAGTTTCAATATTATAATCCAAATCCAATAAATCCAATAAATCAAACCAAGATTATAATGTATACGTATAATTATAGGCACATTGTTTATTTTTTTAAGGGTGAGAGAATATATCAGAAGCATTCTAGGGGTACAAGGTATAGAAAAGGTTGGGACCCCCTGCTTTAGCTTAAGAGAAGGCTCAGGGGAGACATGACAGCAATCTATAACAGGGAAGAGGGCATCCATTTAACACCTGAGGGCAGGACAAGAAGCAATGGGTGGAAATTTATTAGAAGGGGATTCAATCTCGAAATAAAGAAAAATTTCCTAAAAGTGGCAACAATGAATGAATGGAAAAGCTTGCTTGATGGAGTTGCGGGTACTCATCATTGGACGTTTTCAAGAAAAGACTGGGCAACCATTTGTCTGGTATGATATAAGGAGGCAGGGGATTGGACTGGACCTCCAAAATCCCATCCAGCCCTGTGATTCTAAGAAAGTCAAGGAATAAGGCAATTAATATCAGTCACAAAACTACTGTAGTTGGGAGGAATCAACAGTCTGAGACAACAGAAGTTAAATGTTCCTAATTTGCATACCTTGAATAAATTGTCATCTACCGTTGGTTGTCTGACTGTTTTTTCTTCCTGTCCTTTCTTCTGTGTACCACCTCTTGGAAAATTCTCCTCCACAGATGACATGGTTGTCTTTCTTTATGAAAGGAAACTAAACTATTAGAGTTTATAAATCATCAGGATAAAATCATACAACATAAGTTTTATTTCATTTTAGGAATGAGATGACAGACATTAAATCATAAGAATATATAATATTTGACTCATTTTATTAAATTATTAGCTCTTTAGCCATTCTAACAGTGTCAAAAATTGGAACCATCCAAATATATATATGATACCCATGTCATCTTCTGGGTAAGTTAAGTGGGTAATGATGGGAAGTTCAGAAAAACCAAAAGACATGAGATAAGAGAAGGCCAATGAATTCTGGGACAGATAATCAAGATTCATTCTTTATCAATAACTAAGTCCTGGGCCAGAGGGATCATAGACATTTTAATTAACTGCATCATACAAATATTCTAAAATTGAACTGTTTTAGCAGAGGTTGACTATTTTAAGTTCTTTTTTCAGTGAGCTATAGTTTCACAATGGCTAGTTGTCAAGATTAACAGATGATTTTTCTATGATTTATTAAACTAAAGCTTTTCAATTTGGTATGGAAATAGTTTCAACTGAATAACTATTTATAGTCAATGATTGAATTCATTTTGCAAAAGTAGTTAAAATGAGCTTTCTTAAAAGCTCATTTTCTTAATAACTTTCTTAAAAACAATATTCTGGAAATTCTGAAGAGTTAATCTAGATCCTGAAATTGCTGGCACAGCATCACAGTGTCCCTATTACTATTATCTATAGAAATAATAGTCCAATAAAAATAAATATGAATTTGTAACAGAGAAGGAAAGTAAGTTATATCTTTGCTATATGTCTGCTTCAAAGAAATTATTTTAACCTGTTTGCCTCTCAAACATTTAATTAGCTATTTTTATATCTCACTATCAGCATAAAACTGCAATAAAAACTGTTATTCTAAAATTAACATTTACTTTGGTTTGTTACTATATTTCTGAGCATTAAGTAACATTGTTATTATTTTCTTGTACAGATCTTTTTCAACCCAAAGCAAACACCACTAAGCATTGTCTCCATGATTTTAAAAAATAAGTAAAAAACCTGGGATCCTGTTTTCAGCATATTACAGAAAACATTGAGCAAACACAATGTCTAAAGCACTTGGCATCTAAAACAAACATTCTGCAAAATGCTTTTATGCATTCCTATAAAAATATATGATTGGTTCACTGTTTGGAATGGTCTTTCAGGTACACGCTTAGTCTTATTCATGTATTAAGGTAAAGGTTCCCCTCAGACATATGTGCTAGTCGTTCCCGACTCTAGAGGGTGGTGCTCATCTCCGTTTCAAAGTCGAAGAGCCAGCGCTGTCTGAAGACGTCTCTGTGGTCATGTGGCCGGCATGACTAAACACCGAAGACGCACAGAACACTATTATTCATGTATTACCTGCTAGCTATTAGTTAATACTATCTATTGGCTACATACATTATCCATTAGTTATTATCATCACAGAAGCAGAACACCAAATAAAGTCTGAAACAGAATAAATTGTTGGGCAGAATACAATTCAACCTTATAAAGTCACTCTTCTGCATAGGGTTGCAGGATTTTAAGAGGCCCAATTTTTTTTGTAAGGTTCAGATTCTGGGCTCCTACTCATCTCTTTATTAATATTATTGATTCCTATACAATTAGAAAACTTCTGTGCTTAGCTAAATCTCCAAGTCATTAATGGTTGCATAATAAGATGAAACCAATACACAATTGGTTTTCCAAGA